>NC_133438.1:12685179-12847679 GCF_011762505.2 Arvicanthis niloticus
CACCTTCTGTTTGATTCGCTGGACTCATTAAGGACTCCTCTACTCTCCCAACAGTCAGAAAATGAGTTGAGGGTTGAGTATGTTTATTTAATATTTGTTTGTTTCTAGTAAGTAGAGGGAACATAGGCCAGTAAATTTAAAGCTACCGTAAATTGAGTGAAGAAAATTATAATAAGAACAAAAGACATTTGCATGATGTAAAGTATTTAAATGCATGCAAAAAAATGAGTTTATTTGAACTCCTGAAATCTCTGAATTCCATATATTGCTCAGCTCTATGTCAAACACAGTTTGAAACTTTTAGTAGAAATATGATATCTCAAAATAGTATTTGCCCTGGTGATATAGCACAGTGGGGAAAGGCTCTTGCTGACAAACTTGACTATTTGAGTTTGATCACTGAGACCACATGGTAGGAGATAACTAACTCCAAGTTGTCTACTGATGTAAACAAATATATACCATAGCAAATAGTCTCTCTCTCTCTCTCTCTCTCTCTCTCTCTCTCTCTCTCTCTCTCTCTCTCTCTCTCTGTGTGTGTGTGTGTGTGTGTGTGTGTCTATGCCTGTCTGTTTCTCTCTGTATGTCTACATCTGTCTCTCCCCATCTTTATGTCTCTGTCTCTGTCTGTCTCTGTATGTTTATGTCTGTCTGTCTCTCTCCTCTCTGTCTCTCTGTCTCTCCATTATGTACACACACACTAAATAAATAAGTGTATTTATTTTAAAAGCTTTGTTTACAATACTATCTATCTCTCCAGGTTAGAGTAATTTTCTAAGCATAGAGCTCACTTAAATTTTTTTCCACATCACAAAACAAAATGTATGCTGAAGTGAAGAAAGACAGGAGCTTATTCAGTGGATAAAGTGCTGGCTGTGCAAAACTGAGACCTGGAGTTAAAACCCTAGACAGTGTAGACTCATGCACTGTAGCATGCTTATAAAAGATCCCCCAGGGAGTTCAAACCAGATAGGAAGTCCACAGAAACACTGAAAGGTTGCAGGTCAGTTAGCATGGGTGTGCCATGTTGAAAATTAGAAAAAAAAAAAAAAAAAAGAGAGACCCCTTCTCAAATAAAACAGAAGGCAAAGACTGTCATTCTCCTAGCCTGCACATGCATACCATGCCATGTGTGTACCTGCACTTACACACATACCCATAAAAACACATAACAAACAAATGTCACACATACACTTTAGCACCACATGACCCAGACCTAGTACTCTGCACAGCCCAGAGTACTCTGAAAACCAGGTTGCATATTTGTATGTAAGAACTGTAGATTCCAGTTAAAGCTTCCAAATGAGAGTTTCTACAGTGTAAAGACACACAATGAAGTCAAGATCTCAATACTGAAATTTATATTCTTGATCCCACCCCCACCCCCAGAAGGGAAATACCATCCACACTTTCAGTCATGGAATTATGTCAGTAGTTCATTTTGAGAATAGGAGTGTGTGATGTAAGAAAAATGCATCTTGCCATGAGAGGCTGGTAGGCATTCTGTACCTCAGGGGTCATGGGGTTAGAGGTACGTAATTAAGGGCTTTGAACTATAAGCCCTCCCAGCTTTCGTTAGCAAATCTTAGTGCTATGAGCACTTGGAGCACCTTAAGACTTAAGCTAGCTTTTCTTCTCATGTGGCTAAAGACATTGAGAAGAATAGATGCTGGGTTTTTATTATGAATTTCAAATTTCACCCATGTTTTATTAGATTTCAACATCTTTCCTTATCAATGTTTTTCCACCCATAGACTCTTCCTCTTCCATTTGTTGTCTTTCCAGGCTGTTGCATTCCCCAACCCCTGTTAATTGTTTTTTTAATCTTTGTTTTTCAAACTGCTGCCCCGTATGACCTCCTTTTACACTCTCCATGCTTGTGGAAACAAAGGCATAAATGCCAGTGCCTCCATGTGTGACAACGGTAACAGTGGTAGCACCAGCTCTTGCTAATTTTGGTAAAATACACATGGCAGAAAGCTTGCCACACCAACTGTCACAAGTATGTCAGCCAGTGTGTCAGATACACTCACATTATTGCACAACCCGTTTTCAAAACTCCTCATCTTCAAAATTAAAACAACCTGTCCATTAAGCAGCTGTTCTTCGAAGCCCTCCACCTACTTTTGCTCAACTTTCCTTTCTGCTTTCAGTGAGATCCTACTATGGTAGTTGACTTATTTGGCTGGCTTATTTCTTTAGCTTACTATCTTCAAGGTTCATCTAAGCTGCAGCATATTTATGAAAGGCCTTCTTTTCTGATACAAAAGGCTATCCCACTGCACATGTGCACCAGTTTCTTCTTCATTTGTAGGCAGACATTTGAGTTGCTTCCAAGTTTTTGGTATGGTGATTAATGCCTGTAAACAGTCTTACAGGTGCCCCCCCTTTAAGATTCTGATTTCAATTCTTTTGTGTACACATACCAATATGAAACTACTGGCTAACATGACATGTCTAAGATAGAAAGATAGATAGATAGATAGATAGATAGATAGATAGATAGATAGATAGATAGATGAGATACATTAGATAGACAGACAGACAGATATACAGATATACAAACATACAGATATATAGATATATAATTTATTTTCTGTACCAAATACACTGCTATCATTCTCACTAACATTATATCATTCCATCTTTTCTCAACGGTGCGTATGTGTGTTCCTAATAAGTATGAAGAAACAATTTACTATAAAACTGCTATTTAGATAACCTTTCCTTTCCAAGGCAAATTCTAATTATTTTTATATTTTTGAAATTAAGATGTAATTACATTTCCCCCTCTTCCCCTCTTCCCTACCATTCCTCCAACTCTTCCCTGTGCCTTCTCTGCCTTCTCTCAAATTATAGTCTTTATTACTTTAACTATTTTGGCACACACATACAGTGTATTTGTGTGTGTGTGTGTGTGTGTGTGTGTGTGTGTGTGTGCATGTATATGTGTGTACATAGATATGTAATATAAGTATATGTATTCCTATATATAAAAATGCAAGCCGTTCAGCCTGTATAATGTTACTTGTACGTATATAATTTCAATGCTGAATACTTAGTATTGGTTAACTAATTTCACTGTTCTTCCCTAGGGAAGACTATTTCACCTGATCTCTGCCTTTCTTAGGTACTTTTAGTTCTTTGTTTATAGTTGAGGCATCATGATATTTCTCCCTTACATGTTAATATATCTATTAGTGTCATTGTTCAGGTCTTGTTTAGACATTCATGGTGAAGAGACTTCATGGATATAGCCTCTCTGACCAGTGTAAGAGTCAAAATCTTACCCCAAACTTTCTGTTCTTCTGACTCTTACCATCCTTATGATCATAGGGGCAAGGGTTGTGTTGCAGATATATCAGTTGGAACTGGGCACCACAGGCTTACTTGTTCTCTGCATTTTGATTAGTTGTGGTGGTTCTGTATTACTTTCTGTTTCCAGAAGTTTCTTTGGTGATTGGGTGAAACCTGCACTTATCTGCGGATATAAGAATACATATTTGCAATAGACTTAGGGATTGTGCTGGTTAAGAAAAATGGTGCTGGTTGTAGAATCTTCTTCAAGATCCTTACTTTCACTAACTCACTTCATGGCATATTTAAAACGTCCAGAGACCTGAATTCACAGTTCTGAAGACTGGAAACTCTGATAATTGCATGGATGGCTTCTGGTATGTAACCCACCATACTGTATAAATGTGGAAAGAAATTACCCTAAAAGATAAAAGAAAATGCAGAGGCAACAATCCACATAGCTTGCAGATTAGATGTTTGTTATAGAAACCATAATTTTCAAAAGTCTGAATGTGTAAGTTTTGATTATGTTGGATTATGCATAATTTGGTAAGCACAACTGAATCTTTCAGCCACATATTGACAGTTCCCACTGAGGCCTGGATGTTCATGTTATGTGAAAATTGTTTCAGATGAAGGAGTATTCCCATGTCAATAGACATACATATAATAACTAAAACTAGAAGCATCTCAGTCACCTATATATACAAGATTTTACAGTGTTCTTGTCTTGTACTAGATCCTAGAATTGTGTTCACCCTCTGAAGATGAGCACATAATATGTGCACTGGATAACTGTAAGTGCAAAAGTATCTCTGTGCTTCTCTTGACATGTCACAGATGTCATGTGCACATGGAACAGTGCACTCACACCCAGCACCTGGTGCAGTGCACCCTCCCCCACCACAGTGTTTCGAAAATGGGGAAAAGAAATCATATCAGACCCTTGCCCTGCATGTTCCCGATGTTTATTTGTGCATTTCAAAACATATATATATATATATATATATATATATATATATATATATATATATATGTTGGAAGCATTGCATAAAATTTTAGATGATTTTTTTTTACTACCATGAAGCTACACGTCTACCTGAACTCCCAGATGCATTGCTCTTCAGACATATCAGAAATTGCCTCTTGGCTTCTTTAAACACTACATTGAAAATATCTGACCATCTTACAAAGCTCTGGGTATGCAGAGGGACTGCAGCTTACTTATCCAATCACTTCTTCTTGGATATTTGGGTTGTTTCCAACTTGTTACTAGAACTACAACCTATCTGTATATATAGAACTTTATTATTTGTCTTTGGTCTTCTTTGCAAAAATCTCCATTATAGGTTCATTAGGCAAAATAGCATATCCATATTCATGGTGTAAAACATATTTCTAATTTTTAATAAGTTATAACAATTTTTACATCTTCAGTAAATAAAAGAATCCATTTCACTGTGGGAAGACTAGAAGTCTGGATACATGAAATTTGCTTACGTTCAATTGTGTATAATTTTGCAAATATGACTAAGTTCATCAGCCTTATAGCAAGAGTTCCCATCATGACCTAAATGTTTCACTGCCCCAAATGGGCAACTCATATTGTTCATTTAGTAAGAAGGTGAGTACATAGACATATGTTAATATGTCTATTAGTGTCATTGTTCAGGTCTTGTTTAGACATTCATGGTGAAGAGACTTCATAGATATAGCCTCTCTGACCAGTGTAAGAGTCAAAACCTTACCCCAAACTTTCTATTCTTCTGACTCTTACCATCCTTATGATCATAGGGGCAAGGGTTGTGTTGTAGATATATCAGATACAATACCAGATTTATTGCTCTGCTCACAATTATTTTTATTTCTGTAAGTGTCCTTTCTTTGGAGAAAAACAAAACAAAACAAGGTTGACATTTGAGTTCATGATTATTTCAGTATGCCATGCTGTCTGCTGTGCCAGGCACTGTTTGTTTCCTAATGCCTTAGATCTTAGCTTTTTGGAAAAGAAAGAAAGGAATTTGCTCATTATGGGGAAAAGATTTTAGGAACCAAAATAATATTGTCTTCTAAATGATGGCAGGTAAGAATAGCAGTTAACAGGAATAAAATCAGTTTTCATTGTGAGAAATGGGTTAACAGTTGGTGATAATCAAGATTTGAATTTTCACGCTCTGGGCTATTTTAGTTATTTTACTTATTGCTGTGACATAAAATACTTGGTAAAAAAAGAAACTTTAAAGGAGGAAGAGTTTAAAGTGTCTTACCATCTGTTTTAGTTAGGATGTCATTGGTGTAAAGAGATACCATGACCAAGGTAACTTTTATAAAGGACACACTTAAGCGGGGCTGGCTTATAGTTTCAGAGGTTCAGTCCATTATCGTCATGGCAGACACGGTGCTGGAGAAGGAGCTTAGAGTTCTACATCTTGATCTGAAGGAAAGGCAGCCAGGAAGAGACTCCTCTTCCATGCTGGGCTAAACTAGAGCATAAGATCTCAAAGCCCACCCCCAGAGTGATGCACTTCCTCCAACAAGGCCACACCTACTCCAACAAGGCCACACCTCTTAATAGTAGCATTTCCCATGGGCCAAGCATATTCAAACCACCATACCACCATAGGGGATCGAGTCCACAACAGGTTAGGAAAACAGGCCAGCTGAAGCTCAAGATCATTGACCCCACTGCCTCTGCTGTCAGGAAGCAGACAATGAACAAGAAGTGGTTCCAAGCTGCAAAACCCCAAGATTCCCAGAGATTCACTTTCTGGTGAGACTCCACCTCTTAAGAACTCCATAATTTTCTAAAATAGAGCCAACATCTAGAGACAAAATATTCAAACATAAGAACCTCTACAAGATATTTTACATCCAAACCATAACATGTTCCAAATAATTTTTTAAGTGAAGTGTTTATACTGATTATGCATCTTCAAAATTACATGTACCACATCTTCTAAAAGCAGACTCATGATGCCAAAATCCTGGGCATCTCTCAAGTTCTTGTCTTCAGATTTTCCATTTCTATACTTCTGTGAGGATATTTTTGTGCTTCTGAATCTCTCTCTTCTTTGAGCAATTAATAAAAATATTAAGGGCTTTGACTTGCATCACTGCAGCATATAAACTAAATTACTTTTTTTATCTGCAAGTTCAATGCAGAATAAAATTCTTTGTGATAAAGTTTTGTTCTGTTCAGATATGAGTCACTGGACCATGAAATCCAGTGAGCCATCAGCAAGGCGGACAGGAATAGTGGCTGGCTTTGTTCCACTTATGTCATGCCCGCCAAGGAGCCTGCCTTCTAATGAGTTTTAAATACCAAACTCCCACATGGCTTTCAGAAACTGATGATAAATAACTTTTGGTAACCCCAAAACAATTTCTGAGCTAAGCCAGAGAACAGCCTGGGATAACACCCCAACTTATCCTGTACAACCAAAGTTGTCAATTTAGTCTAGAAAAGCTTGTTTTGAAGGATATTTTTAAGTTAGTTATTATATATTATTATATCATTACTAAAATATATTTCACATGTATCATTTAGTTTTGTTACCTAAGGGTAAAACAAAATGATTTTCCCCTGTTATATGGAACTGTGTGTATCCCTGCCTTTCTTCATTCAAAGTATAACTCAGATGGAAAAGCCTCCTTCTAGATTTTTCTGTCAGGGAAATGAATATATATATTATCTCCTAGAATAGAAGATAGATTTTTTAAACTTAAACAATAACTACAATATAGTATAGAGAAAGGACTTGTTTATTAATAAAAAATAACAATAAAAGTTATATTTTATTTATATTGCATAACCTCCTTCATTGTTTCATAGTTTACTACACTAACAGTTTCAAGCTCTAGATGCATGACAGAATCAGGCACAGCACAGTTTACACGTTTCATTGATCTCAGCTCGCTTTCCTCTGAATAACCTGCACTATTTTCTCCACTCTCCAATTGGTTTGGTCCTTTTGAATTATTGCTTCACTCTCTGTGTTGAGGAAATTCTTTTAAACAAAACTCCTACGATTTTTTAACTTGGATTTTTCTCAGCAAGTCTACTCAGTTTGCCTAGAGACTACGCTTAGATTTTTGTCTTATGCAGCTCTTCCTTTCACGTAAACAGATGCACGTTTTTCAAGTGAGCATCACGTTAGGTAGTTCTCTTGTTACCCTGTGTCCCCCACATCCACTGATATCCACTCTTCTCTAACAACGTCAAAACTGGAAATCTGATGTTGATCCTTTGTCTCGTTCTATTCTTGGAGGGCTTTTTTTCCTTAGAGGCTTCACCACCTAAAACATCTCTATGTCCCTTTCTGTTTCTGGTGTTCCTTAAAAAAAGGAATTTTTGGTTTTCTCATATTTTACTGAGTTTCATGTATATTTACCTTTATTACTACAAACTGGTGTATTGGTTAATATGTATTTTTTTTTACTTGATTTGACTTAGTAAATCTGAAAATCAGATTACTGGGAGCGGGTATCCAGAGTAACAGTAGAGGGGACACTTCTCAAAATGTAAGTGGCATTATCCCATGGTTTGTGGTTCTGAGCTTAAAGGGCAGGAAAAGAGGAGAAAGCAAGCCAAGCCCCGACAAGAATTTTTTCTTGATTCTTAACTGTGAATGCACAATGACCAACTGGTTCTTCCTGCTGTTCCCACAGCTGGAGCTGCCTTCCCTTCTGTGACCACCTGTAGCTTCAAACCCTGAAAGCAGTTAGTTTTAAACTACCTTTTTCACATCAATGTACATTTTGTTACAACAGTAAGTAACTAATACAGAAATTTGGTTCTGAAACATACAGCTGTTGCTGTGTTAAACCTGACCTGTGGTCCGTTTACCTTTGGATCTGGTTTTCAAGAAAGAATGCTTGTGATTACAGGCTAAAGAACCTTAAATTCTATAAGCAGAGCTTCATGTCTGTCCTAGTAAGAGTCTGGAAAAGCAGAGTGCCAAGAGAAATACAGACTGTATACCTGGTTTAAAAGGTTTCAGACAGACTCTGTTCAAGATAACCTAGAGGCTATCTTCTGTACAAAATCATCTGGCAGCTTTCTGCCTGTGTCTTGAAAACTTTACTGAGGAATTTAAAATAATGAACTAAGTTGTTTGATAGAAGAAATGTCAAACAGTATAACACCAGGCTGTAGTACAGTCCTGTCCACAGTTCTTATTTATATTTACAATTAGAAAAAGCAGAAACTGTGCAAAATGTACAGTTTCGTGGGCGAAGGCACAAGAGTGGGTCTAAAGGTAGTAGCTACAGCAGGTCTAGAGAAGCCAGCTATAAGAAACAAACCTCTCTCTCCTTACTGGCACAATAAGGTTCCCTGAGGTCAACAGCCTAAGCATAAAAGGCTGCACATTGTACAAATGCAAATTCATTTAAAAGTTAAATTGAGACTAACACTGAATGAAGTGGTATTTTCTCCTGAAAAGCAAGCATCTGTAGAAAGGGTACAATAGCTGTTGGAAAAAAGGGCAAGACAACATCTGGCACTGGCAGCTGGAAGTTTGTAGTCTCGTCTACATGACTGTGGTTTTGTATCGATGCAAAATTCAAGAGTAAGGGATGTGTAGACTCATGTGTCAAGGTTCCAGAAAGCCACCAAGGACAAAGTGTGCCAGTATTTCCAAGAAGTCCCAGCATGAAATTATAAAGGTGAAATCCAAGTTGCAATGGAGACCACAGTGTGGTAGAGATACCAAGAATATGGGATACCCACCAACTAAAACTGTAGACATAGCTAAAGAGTAGAGCTATTGCAAAAGAGAGGGTTTTTTTAATGCTACAGATAACATAACTAGAGAGATGCCCAAGTCTATCAATGTCTATATGATACCATCAAGAGCCACAAGTGCCAGATATGCAAATATGCAGCAGAGTAATTTGCTCTTATTTTGTTATAGTACCTATATAGTTTTATTTTTACACTGGATTTATTGTTTAGCTTATTATATTATATATTATATATTATATATTATATATTATATATTATATATTATATATTATATATTTATTATATAGTATATGTTATATGTTATATGTTATATGTTATATGTTATATGTTATATGTTATATGTTATATGTTATATGTTATATGTTATATGTTATATGTTATATGTTATATGTTATATGTTATATGTTATATGTTATATGTTATGTTATATATTATATTATATAGTATATAGTATATAGTATATAGTATATAGTATATAGTATATAGTATATAGTATGTAATATATATCATATATCATATATATCATATATTATATCATATATCATATATCATATATTATATCATATGTCATATATCATATATTATATATTATATATTATATACTATATTATATAGATTATTTAGATACCTAAATCTCCTCTCAAGTTAAAAAGAGCAGTTTGATCTTTCCAAAAATATATGGAAAAGTTTCAAGGTGACATTTTATTACTCATTATTCATGGAAGGTTTTCTCAGCACATTGATTATACCAAGTTCCCCCTGCATGATTAGTACCAGAGATGGAATAACGCTTGATTATCTCCCCTGCGTTCTTGAAAAAAGAATGTCATCAAGAACTAAGTTTCAAGAAAGAATAAAAGCATTATTAGTTCTAAAGTCAGAGATCGTTATTAGAACTCTTCCTGTGAGAACATGGATTTAAATTCAGAGAAATTTCTATTGCAGACAAGTAGTTTATCAGCTGAGTATAGATTTTAAGTCCTGAGGAATTTCTTCACTCAAGGTGCTAATTGCTACCTGCTCTCTGGGGTAGGTATGTGACTATGAAGCACACAAGAGTCATACTAAAGTAGACCACTGCTACAAGACATTATGGTTGGATTCCAAACCCTGCCTGTTCAGCTTTCCCCAGGTAGTCCTCATTGAAATGACTGATTTCCAGTCTATTCATATCATTGCACTATAAATTAAATTCAGGTGGAAACTAAGATTATATATTATTTACCACCAACTCCAGTGTTAACAATACTTAGTAGTTGGAACATTAATAACAGTCAGTCTACACACTGTAAATAAAAAGTCATTACTTAAATAACAGCCCCCTAAAGGTCTTCAGTGTAAAACGTATGAGCTGAAACTGAAGCAAGACAAAGTAACCTGAAAAAAATAATAATAAATAATAATGATGATGACATAAAATAAGTTTTAAAAAGCAATTTCAATCTATATTGGATCATCAAGGAATCTTAGAATATCACAATTACTCTTTACTGTCATCTTTTCAGAATCCAAATGATCTGGGAAATGGGTTTCAGGGTATGTCGAGGGGGATTATTTTGCTTGTGTTCACTGAGAAGAGAAAACCAATCCACCGTTCCCTGGTTTAGATCCTAGACTGTTTAAGTTGAGAAAGTTCGATGCCACTCTTCTTTCTGATCATGGGATGCTTCAGATTACCGGTTACTGTTACATTGAGTTCATGACAGGCTGACTATAACGTAGAACCATGATCCAACATAAATACTTTTTATTATAGCAACAGAGAAAGAAACTAAGACAATGTATAGTTTTTTTTAATTGAAAGTTAGTAGAGATAGATAGGATTCATATTATTTTTCTGTTCTCTTCAAATTTTGCATTTGAAATTTGCAACTGAAATGTGCAAAATTATGTCAGTGAACATTGTTGAATCAAAAGTAATTTTATTCACACAGAAATATATTCACACCTAAAATATTCAACAGAATGATCAACGGTCTAATATTTGATAATATGATCATATTAAAATAATAAATTAAAATAAAAACATTTATTATCAGATAATACAAAGATACCTCTACAGAGTCACTTAAATATGTTTGCTCAATTAAATATATTTTCTTTAGCAACCAGTTAAGTCTTGGCTTTGCATTAGTACATTTCTAGAAAATACATTATGTTACCAACTCATAGTTTGTATATATATATTCATGTGTGTACATATATGTGTGTATATAATATAGTACATATTATACAGAATAATTATATATATACATATTCATAATATTACATGAACATTTACATGAGCTTCAAACTACACTGTGCCAAATTAGAAGTTAAAACTAAGAGTAGTAAATAAACCTAGAAAAATAATACATAACTATTTAGAATATATTTAAGAACCTAAGGTGAGAATTGCACCTCTATCACTTGTTTTGTTTTATGTACCTACTACTCTTAAAGATACATTAATTAACATAGTCAATTTATCATGATAAATAAAATCACACAAATGTGGTAGAGCAAATTTGTAATAATATCTATAAGAAGAGAATCTAACTGAACTGTAAATGTACAAAATAACTCCATTGACAGGGATGAGTAGCAATGGTTCTGACCTAAATAACTTTGAAAATGTGTAGAGTCAGTAAAATTGAAGGAAAAGAGAGATTGCATGTAAAAACCATCCTCCAGTTGATAAAGATGTTGCTCATTGGGGTGCAGGTTAACAATTCTGACACTGCTTCACACATACACAGGAGTCAAACAATTAAGTAAATGGCTAGCTGATGACAAGGCACAGGTCTCTCACTGTTATAGTGAGAGGTCACAGATAAACAAGGAAAGCTAGAAAGACTCACATGCTAATAGTATGGGCTGGAGACAACAGTATAAATGATCTCATGTTTAACTCAATATATATACCTAAAGCTACAGACATAAATATATGTTATGTGTATTTATACATGTATGGTGTAGTGTGTACATGTAAGATTTTTGTGCCCATGTACAGAAATCCTAGAGCTATAATGCCCTGGTAGCACTGACCACACAACTATATAGCTGGTTCTTTATTTTTAGTACTACCCACCAGTAAAAATCACAAGGGCTTCTTGAAGGATAGATGATCCTAAGATTGAATTGAACAACACATAAGATAAACGTGGAACATCTTATAATACTATGAAGCAAGGAAACATTCCAAATTCCTTCACTTAGACTGACAAGATGGTTCAGCAGGTAAAGTGCCTGCTGCAAAGCTGGAGGACATACGTCCTATTCCTGGGACCCATTCATATGGTGGAACGAGACAGCTGAACTCTACAAGTTGTCCTCTACCCTCCATGTGATGCATGCATGATTCAAAAATAAGTATTATGTAATTGTTTAAAGTATTTGAATCAAACAATAATAAAGGTCTAAGAATAAGCAATAATAATAATAAATAATAATAATAAATAAGCAAAAAATCACAAGATATAACTATATCTGACCATCTAACTTTGGCTAATAAGCAAAATGGAAATAATTTATGGAACAAAGTAAATAATGTATTGAATCTGACTCTTAATTTCCCACATTCAGCATATAGGTTAATTACTCTCTTCTTAGACCTAGAACCCATTTGTTGAGTCTGCTGGGATGTTACCTATCTTATCATCATTACAGATTTAGAACTTGGCCCCTTCCTTCAAGTTTATTTATAGTTCAACAGGTTCTGCAAACTGGCCCAGAGCCACTTACTCTGTTTCCCCTTAGCTTATAATCTTAAACTCTTTTACTGCCTACCTCCTTTGCTGTGACCTTTCGTAATGAGACCCCAATTGACCTTATAAGTATTTCCTATAATTTCTCCCCAACAGAAACCAAGCATCCCATAAACTAGGACAAAAGAGTTCAACCCCCTAGGGAAACTTCAATAAGATTACTTCTAATAGACTTAAAATTACACTCCAAGATGAAGTATTAGAAAAAAATGGAAGATGCTGATGAGCTGTTGAGAATGTTAATAGTAGAAAAATGATAGACACCGTCACCCTTAAAGCACAGGCTGAATGAATGACATTTGATAAACTTCATGGAAGAAAATTACCTTTGATCCTGAAGGACAGGAAATGATTATAAGTTTATTACAGCACATGGCACCTTGTATTGAAAACATGATTATTTCCTTTATTTATACATGTATTTAATATGTTTCACTCTAAACGTCTCTCCCTCAAGATTTCGAGGGACTTTGCAAGATATATTTAGAATCTCTGCAAAGTTTCCTCCATCCTTTTTCCTCACACCTTTTCTACTGCTCAAGAAAGGCTGAACAGCCTGGCCAAACTGAGAGTTAATCTGGGGGTCCATGCTGACATTCAGTATATATAAAAATGACAAAAATGTCATCTTGGCTTCAGCTTGAATTTTCCTCTATAGGACACTCTCTTTGCTGAGTTTAGTGTTCAAATCCTGAACTATTTGTGTCACTTTATTTTCTCACATTTATGTCTGTGTTTACTTAGATGTCACTAAAGAATTGATTGATATCCTCTTTAAGTTCATGTGGTGTTTCTTCCTATCTTTCTTTTATATTTCAGATTATAATTTTGTCATTTCTAAACCCTCCCATATATCTCTCTGTGCTCTGCTATGTTTCAAATACATGGCCTCCTTTCCATTAATTGCTGGTGGGGTGTGTGTGTGTGTGTGTGTGTGTGTGTGTGTGTGTGTGTGTGTGTTCAATATAATGTCACTTGTATGTATGATTTCAGGGATGGCCATTTAGTACTGACAACCAACTGGTACATTCTTCCCAAGGAAAACTATCCCAATCTCAGCATCCTCTACTATCCTATAATTTTTTTGTGTGTAGGGTTGAGACCTCATGGGCTATCTCCCGATTACTTGGCATATCTATTGTTATTGTCATTTGCCAGGTTGTTTAAGCAGTCATATTGGTGAGACTTAGTGGGTGTGTCTTCTGAACTTACTAGAAGACAGAGTTTCACAGCAAATCCCCTAGACCTCTAGCTATTAAAATCTTTCTGCCCCTACCCACACAACTTTCCATAATGTATTCTGAGCCTTATGTATTTTTTTACAATTGTTTATTAGAGGTAACCCTTGTCTTCACAACTCTGCATTTTAGCTGGTTGGGGTTTTTTGCAATGGTCTCTGTGTCTTACTAAAAGATGTTTTCATGATGAAGGATTAGGACTACAGTTATTTGTGAGTATAAGGACAAATATTTAGAAAGTAGTTAGGGACTATAGTTGATTAGTAAAGTGGTAGTTAAAGGTTTACCTCCAAGATCCATAAGTAGAGTGATCTGTCTACTTTAAACTCCTTGAATTCTTCAACCATGTTTATGGCTTTTGTTTTAAATTCTTTGCCCTGGGGTTTATCTAAATAATCCTCATTAAAATATATAATATATGGTATTATATATGCATATATATAATAGAGAAAGAGAACTAGCAGATTGGAGGGAATATATATTTTCTTAGTCTTTTTGCTGTTCTTGGGATGTAAGCTGGGTATGTGGACCTCTTTGGGTTTTTGTGTCTGGTATGAGATTCTAGCCTACCTATGTTGAGTAGAACTTGTCCCTTTTGCTGTTGCTCAAATATATCTGATTTCAGAATAGATTTGAGGAGTCACTGGGTCAGTCCTTCAGATATTGATTCTTTTATTGGAGGATTGGGAGTGAGTCCAAGGCAGTGGTAACCAAATATCCAAAAGTGTCAGTCTGGTCTGGGGCACAAACTATACCACTGGAGCTAGACTGAGAGGTATAAGGTTAGAGCATGTGGATCTGGTCACTCCTTGGGTGGGGCATGAACACAGGTTGCATGAACTAATGTTGGCTTCCTCAGATTGTGGGGATGTATAAGCAAAAATTTTAAACATGGAGTAGCATGAAAAAGCTGAATTTTTGCCTTTCCTTGAAAAAAATAAGGTCTATAACACAAAAGCTTTCTTTCTGTACATAGTCAGTGAAACCAGGCTGCCACTTGCAACTGTGGTCAATCCATTTGTTAGTTTGCTCTCCTATTTCTTTAGGCAATAGATTTTTGAGTCCAAGAACATTTTCTCTAAATATTGGCTGCCAAATACCAAAAGTAATCTGCACACACCATGTTAATTTTCTTTCTCCTCAGATATAAAGTCAGTATAATTATAATGGCTTGTTGAGAGGAAATTAAATAAAATAATTTCTGCAATGCCTTTTAGCCCATAACAATAACCTCAGAAAGTTTATTTACCTAAAGTAATAGTTTTGTTGGGCTAGGGATTTAGCTCATCTGGCACTATGCTTATATTGCTTCATGAATCCATAGGTTTGATTCCCAACAAAGTATAAACCCTGCATGGAGTCACACACCTTCAGCCATATAGTGAGTGTGAGAACAGCCCAAATTACATAAAACTCAGTCTCAAAAAAAAGGAAAATAATGGTTTTGGTAATATGAATAAAGTAAAAGTAATGACATATTAGGAGATGCAAAAAGTTCATTTTCCGTGGACCATGGTTATAACTTTAATAGTTGATGTGATAAAAATAAACCTAAACTGTCTTCTTCTTATGAATATGCCTATAAAAATTCAGTATCACACCTTTACTGTCACATGCTTGTCTTGTGTGATGGGGCACTTATTCCACATGTATTCTAAACATGGACATGTTTTAACAGTAAAACCAGCTCAGACCATGCCATGAGAGCCAATTTCTAAATTTCACTAATTTCAGTTGAGATCATATAACGTGCTTCAAATTAACCACGGGCAATGAGTTTATAGTAAAAAAAAATAGTAAATTCTGTAATTCAGAGTGTTTTCAAGTAGCTCTTAGGAGGTCTGTTAAACACTTATTCAAATACCACTGGCCACTCTTTGACTCTGGCTCTGTTTGTACATTCTCTGTCAAGGAATTCATTCTCCTTATTTGAATCCCCAGTCTCACCCTTATCTCACTTTCCAATCCTAGCACACAGCACACATCCTTACCTCTTTGCTGTATCTAAGGGTCTAATGTCTCTAATGACATCATCATAGAAAACTTAAATTCAATATTACCGATATTGGTATCAATATTACAAAAATTAGTGCCAAATTAAAGTACCCTAAATTGGGAAGTCTTTAAACAACAACACCAATAGGAAAATATATTCCCTCAAAGCTTTGGCATTTAGATTTGTGAAATCTAGTTGAACTCCAATTGTACTGGCAATTATAACCCTTGTTCCTACAACTGGACATATGACTTTAGCTGCTATTTATATCTACTTTCCTCCACTACTCGTTCTGTATTTCCTTCACCCTCAGCAGGTACCTCACCAGGTCTTGGTTCTTTTCTTGAAGGAATGACCCATACCTTATTCCTGAAGATTCTATGCCCTTTGATGTCCAACATGTATTGAGTTGTAGTAGTTTTTCATTGACTTTAATCACAGGACATAACACCAAGAGATGCTCTAATGGAACTCCTGCATTCCAGACATAGTCTTACTGAATGCCATTGTAGAGAAATAATCCGTATTTCCTCTTGGTAATCTAGTCAATAAATCACTCCTCTTAGCACTGCTGTTCTTTTTGTAGCCTATTGGCTTAAGAGAATCAAGAGCTCAAAGTGTCCATTGGGGAATATCTAAGCTCATACTTTAGTGAAATGTTTGTTATACTTACTAGCAGGAGTGCTCCCTGCTCTGGAATGAAAACTTCTAGGCCTCTAGAACTAAAGGAAGAAAAAAATTTTTCCCTAGTGGGTCACTAGGGGTGATAGTAAGTCACCTCTTGATTCTGAGACCCATGAATCCTAGCTATGAAGAAGCAATGGCATATATTGGATACTGATTCAAAGCCTATACTGCCTTCTGGAGAACCCTGCTCCTGTTCTCCAGGATACCACTACCAAATTGGAATTGTAACCGTGCATTAAAGATGTCATTCCATCCTTCTAACAAGCCAGGTCCTTCAGAATGGTGGAGAACATAGTAAGGCCAGGGAATTCTGTGAGCATGAACCCTCTGTTGGCCTCAGAGAAGTGAATTCCTTGGTCAGAAGCAATGCTGTGTGGAATACTATGACAGCCTTAGGCATCTTGTAAGTCTGTAAATGGTAGTAGTTATGGCAGAACCATTACATGCTAGAAAGGAAAATCCAAAGTGTTGCCTTTTCCACAAAAGAAATGATCCAGTGTAATCAACCTGCCACCAGGTTGCTGGCTGGTCATGCCTGGGGATGGTGCCATGTCTGGGACTCAGTGTTAGTCTCTGCTGTTGGATGATGTGACATTCAGCAGCAGTTATAGCCAGGTCAGAGTGTCTATATTGGCGAATGGAACTCATGTTGTCCTGCTCACGCATCACCTTCATCTCTGCCACTGCGACCTCTTTGTTCATGAGCCCATTGGGCAATGACAAGGATGGCTAGGTGAATATCTGGGTGTCCACAAAATGGGTCATCCTATTTGATTATTAAAATCCTCCTCTGCTGAAGACACCTTTGATGAGTATTTACATGCGACATGAGTAACTTCACCTCCTTTACCCATCCAGAGAGCTCTACCCATATACTTATTCTCCAAATGTCTTTCTTGTCAATTTTCTAATTATGGCCTTTCCAAGTCTCTGACTACCCAGCCATACCATTGGCATAAGCCCATGAATCAGTAAATAATCACACATCTGGCCGTTTTTCCTTCCAAACAAAATGCATAACCATGTGTGTACTGCCCAAACGCATGCCCAAACTGTGAAGATTTTCTTTCACCGACATGTTTCAGGGTCGTCCCAGTAAGGGGTTAATTTACTGCAGCTGTCTGCTTTTGGGTTGTGCCAGCAGAGTGCAGAACCATCAGAAAACCTAGTCATCTCTTCCTCGGTCAACCTATCATAGGGAATATCCTATACGTGTATAGGCACATGCTAGGGAGTAGGGTATTATGACATGAGTAGAAAGCATGGCATTTGTGCACATGCATTTTTTTTATAACTTGCTTGTACCCTGAGGACCTGCTCAGGACAGCTACATATATACCATTTCCCTTTGATAATGGATTGCTGCTGTAAACATTTCAGTTTATGGCTTGGTGGATCAGATAACACCCAGCTCCTGATGAGAGTCTCAGGTCATGTGGTAACTGGTTACCCATTATCAGTCAGTTTCCCCTGAGGCCCAATACCAGGCTGAAAACTGCTTCTCAAAGGGAGAGTAGCTGTCTGCAGATGATAGTAAAAACTTACTCCAAAATCTCGTTTTCTCTGTAGTTCACTGATTCAGGCTGCTAGTGGCTCCAAACAGCATCCCTATTTGCAACTTACACCTCAAGTGCCATCAGGTCTTCTGGGTCGTATGCTCAAGGGAAACTGTACATTGGGTAAAAGGAACTAATCAGACTCTCTGGGTTCTACTGGATACTAGTTATGAATTGACGCTGATACTGGGAGATGCCAAGAGACATTGTGGTCCTCCAGTTAATGTAGAGGCTTATGGAGGTCAGGTGGTAGTAGGAGAGTTATAGAGTATGCTATCTAGAAGCCTGCACCTGTTGAAGAGCCTTCTGTTCCAGGCCTACTTTCATCTAGCAACATTCCAAGTCATTTGGCATACGCCTAGAGAATACATGGAAATATGCTGTCTCTACAGACTAAATAGGCCCATTAAACGCTGTGCTTTTTTCCCTTGGTGGTGGGAGAGGCCAGGTTAAAAAAAAACTTAACTTTAACCTTAGAAGAAATATCTGCTACACGACTGTACTCTTAGAAATTTCACTGAATTAGAAGGTCCTTGAATTTTCATTGAAATTATTTCCCAGCCTCTGATGCACAAAGTCCAACTTGGTTTCTGTGTCCTGCTCACTTGATCCAGGGAGGATAATTTTATAAATATAGTGGTCTACTGTGATATTTTGTGGAAGAGACAAATATCAAGATTCCTTGTGATCAAGTTATGACACAGGGCTGGAGAATAGATATATCTTTGAAGTAAAACTGTAAAGGTATGCTGTTTTCCCTGCAACCTGAAAGCAAGTTGTTTCTGGTGGTTTTTATGAACACTTACCAAGAAAAAGACATTTGCTACATCAATAGCTGCATACCATGAGCCAGGAGATGAATTAATCTGCTTGAGTAAGGATGTCATATCTTCTACAGTAGATCAAAGTCACTTCTTGATTCTTTTTATGATAGTCAACTGTCATTCTCCATGATCCATCTGTCTTCGCTGCTGGCCAGCCAGGAGAGTTAAAGAGAGATGTGGCAGATACACCATACTTGCAGTCTATCAAGTCCTTGGTAATGGCGCTAATTTCTTCACTTCCTCCAGGGATATGATGCAGTTTTTGATTCACTATTTTCCCTGGCAAAGGCAACTTCAACGGCTGCCATTTAGCCTTTCCTACCATAATAGCTCTCACTCCACGTGTTAAGGAACCAATGTGGGAATTCTGCCACTTCTTAGTAAATCTATCCCAATTACACACTCCAGAACTGGGGAAATAACCACAGAATGAGTTCAGAGACCCACTGTGAGTCTTAAGTCAGCCAAAACTCTGCTACTCACCTGACTTCCATAAGCCTCTACATTAACTGGGGGACCACAATGTTTCTTTGCATCTCAGCATCAATTCATAGCTAGTATCCAGTAGAACCCAGAAAGACTATTTTCTTTTCCCTTGTAGAAGGCTTTAGGTCCCTCTGGGGAAGGACTAGAGAAAGGCCGATAGTAAAACTCTGAAGTATTTTTTCAAGGTCCTTCTTCAGGGGGCTCAATTTTAAAATATCCTGGGTTTGCAAAGTGACTCAAGTCATGAAAATGATTCACAAGCCAAAATTCTCTTTTGCCAACATCCCACTTTCTTGAGAATTTTTCTATGTGACCCCTAAAAAGGGCTGTTCAACCCCAATGGGGTGTTGACCCCACAGATTGAGAACCATTGCTCTAGAGCCACAAAATTGATAGAATGGAATATATATACACATACCTCTGTGTGTGTATTTGGTATTTGTTATATAATTTATTAAAATGTCTTACAGGCTACGGTCTGGCTAGTTTAAAAGTGCCTATTTGCCAAAGAAAGTCTAAGAATCTATTGTTTTTCAGTTCATGATCCTGATGTCTCAACTGGTCTTCAGTATACATGAGAATCCTGAAGATGTAGGATCTAATCCTAATAAAGGAGTGGCCGTGTCAGTGAGACTGAGGACAAGCAGTCAAAAAACAAATCTTTCTTAGTCCTTGTCCTTTATGTAGACTTCCAACAGAAGATATGCCCCAAATTTAAGGTGGGCTCTCCCACCTCTAAAGATCAAGATTTAGGTAAACCTTCCCTCTTCAAATGATTCAATCAAGAAAAACAGTTATGCCCATTGGGTTTTTATTCATTCCAGATGTAGTCAGGTTGGCAACCAAGAATAGCCATCACAATTGTGTGGCTTTTCCTGGAGCTGCATAACTCCACTCTCTTTATTCCTGCTATGGTAGTATAACAGGTTGTGTAACCAGTGCTCTGGTTGATCTTCTCGCAATCTGCTTCTTAGAGGATATCAGTTACAATAGATTACATCCAGACTGATGACCTCATTTTCACTCATTTAGATACACTGAGACTAAATCCAAATAAGGCCATTTCTCTAAGGACCTGGATGGAAAGATTTCAGAATATCTTTTAAGGGATCTATGACCACTTCTGAAACTAAATATATCAAATGTCTTATAGACTTATTCTTTCAGATTAAAATCTGTGATGGTATTTCCAAAATATTTGTATTTATGGTTCTCTATTGTCTTCATTCATTTGTCAGATCAATTCTGTCTTTATAGGGGGGGCTTCATACTCAGGACTACCTATTGTAATAATTTTCTGAAGGCCTGTCCATCTGCTATGTTCAATTATTTTTTCCAGAACAAACGAAACAATCCTTAGTGCCTGCCATTGCCTGAAGAAAAAGCATGAATGTTTCGAGGCAAAAGAATGAGACCTCCTCTAAAAAGAATATTATATATATTGCTGAGTTATGTTTTTTTAAAAACTTTCTATATCAAAGTTTTGGCTTATCTTCTGGATTTTACTAATTTACTCAATAATAACTTTTCATATCAGTAAATAATAATGAAACCAATGGCAGAAAATATTCCCCTAAACATAGATACTACTTGAGTCTCACGCCACTTGACCTCAGAACACAGAACCACTTGGTGAGTTTTTTTGCCATTATTATCCCTTTACAAAAGACTTTGTTCCTCCATTCCTACACATGACCTTATTATTGATAAGCATTTCATAGACAATCACAGATTTTAAACATTAAGATCGTTAAGAAAATGTTAGTGGAAGATTAAACAGGTGGTATTGAAATTAAATCTCGAATGACCACATGGGCTATCACAACTAATTTAAAATGACATGCTTGTATATTGGTAAGCTGCAATATAGTTGAAATTTTTAAAGAAAAAATTTTTTAAAAATCATAACTAATTTTTCCTGATGTGTGCCTTTTCTGTTAAATAATAATGATAGAACAACATGTATACACTCTCAATTATTAGTGAAGAAACTCAGAATTAGTGAGTATACACACAAACACACACACACACACACACACACATATATATATATATATATATATATATATACTACATATATACATGATATATAGTTTATATATACAAGTATGTATATATATATATATATATATATATATATATATATACATACATATATACATAGCAAAATATTTGCCTATATAGAGATGTGTATTTGTGGGTTATATAGGAAAGGAAGAAAGGAGGTTTGAGGATTTGTTCTTTTTTTAGGAAAAATAGATACATTTACCTCCTTTTAAAAGTAAGTGCACTTGCTATGCAGCACTCTGAAATATATTCAAATAAAATTTATAAAGAATCATATCCAATCAAATTTGCTCTGGATGATAGTATTGTAATATTTAAGGGAATTAACTCATGAGATTTCTATTCTATTTGTTCCCTCATAGAAGAAAACTATATATATAAACATTTTATTGTGATTTTTCAAATCCATTTCAAGTTAAAAATGGCTCAAATTCACAAATAAAACAAAAATATGCATGTGATTCCTTTGTAGTCGGTCAAGCCAAACTCTCAAAGCACAGTAAGGACATAGTTTAGAAGGCGTAATTTAGGATAATGTTGTAAAGACATTATCATAAGTGACAATGATTACAAATATACTATACAGTAAATATCTACATACACACACATATAAACCATGCAAATGTGGGAATTGCCCTCCACCTTATAGTAAAGAAATATCATAGGATAGCCAGCTTGAGAAAGAAAAAGATCTCCAACACACAGTATTTCAGCAACTTTTGGTTCTGTACATAAATACAGAGAAAGTTCACCTGTGCATGTAAGGAATTTGATTTATAATGATTAGACTCCATTGTCAGGGTGACTGGATTTAAGGAGCTGGCATCTATTTTAATTGCTATGCATTTTCTGCTTTTCTTTTCACAATGGCTCATCTTTAGAGACTATTGTTGGCGTTTTCCTCAACTACACAGCAACAATTCTGGTTAGTCCTTCCCACTAATTATGGTTGATATTTATGCAAATACTTAACTGTACAGTGTGTACTCTACAAAATGCTTTGCATCTCTGTTTAATCTGCATGGCCTTCTCAAGTTATTTGTTCTTTCTTTAAATGCTATCTCATCTGCATTTAGTTTCACTCTAACCTTGAAGGGAGACCTGTTACCTAAGTCTCAGAGCCCAGCACAAAGCAAAACCATAGGACTTCTTGTTCAAAGATTGTTAACATTCTTAAGACAACAGCAGAACCTTATCTCCCAGTACTTGTCCCTTCTGAACATGAGGTCCTGTGTAATCACAAAGCTAGCCATCCCTGCAAGGGTAAAAGGAATTCACCACTATTACAGTATTTGGCAAGAAATAAGTAGCTTTTCATCTAAATACAACCTAATGTGCAGAAGTTATTGAGCATTGATGCATCCTCTCAGCAGTGTAAGCCCCCAACTTGATTACTCTGTAATCTGGAATATTACTTTTTAATGTTTCCTACACATTGAAACATAAATGTCTCTTGATCCAGAACTAAGATTACCTAAATAATTCCATGTGGTTTTCTGCTCCAAAACTTTTCTTCTGACTTTCGTTGACTTTGCTACAACAACTAGGACAGTATCCACCATGGCTGGAAAGATAGAGAAATACCCATTATAACACTTTTATTAAAATTCCGCCAAAGCTCTACACATTATTAAATGATCCAAACCAACCTCATGATTTTTACAGAGGAACAAAACTGGACACGCACATTAAGCTGTTGAAGATCACAGAGAACTGCAGCTGTGCCCACAGAGTCATCTTATTTCTACCCAAGTCACAATATTTTGGGAATTCCATCTATCTGTCAGGTGAGGCTGGCAGGCTTCTGATCCAACTTGTAAGCTCTTTATTTTCTTTGACCTTATCACTGGTCTTATACATAGAAAGGAGCAAACACCACACTCCATGGTTAGTAATTGAGGAACACATTTTGTTAAGGGATGGCTGAATACATGAAAATATGAAAAAGAATTCGTGATTCTCAGGAATGTAATACAAATGTAAAAAGCAGATCAGTCTAGGAAAGCTAAATATAACTTCATGTCAGGTATTCTTAGAGAAATATAAGGAGGCCTTTGCTGAGTGCCTTGGGGTTATTGTTGTAATGACAAAAACCAACTTGAAAAGAAAAGGTTTATTTCAGCTTATAAATCTCATGACAATCACTGAAAGAAGTCAGGACAGAAACTTAAAGCAGGAACCTGGAGGCAGGAACTAAAGCAGAAGACACAGAGGACTGCTTCATCAGTCAAGCTTGCTCAGCCTTCTTTCTAATACAAGTCAGGACCACGTGCATGGGTGGCACAGCCTACAGTGAACCGGCCCCTCCACACTACTCAACCATTAAGAAAGTGACCCACAGAACATGTCCACAGGCAAGATGATCAAGACACTTTCTCAACCAAGATCCTCTGCTTAGAAAACCCTAACTTCTGTCAACAACCCATCAACCAGGACACTGAGAGAGAGCAAAGGATGTGATATTAACTAGACAGGACCTTATGGCTTCCCAAAGAAAGGGAGGGGCATACCAAATATATGATGGACGTGGCAAGAAATTGACTGGAGACCAGAAGATGAGAACTAGCATTTTTCCATTGACAGTGAGACTATTCAGCTTAAAAGTTCTTTATAAGCAAGTAGATTGGTGAAGCTTTGAAAATAGAAAATGTACTAAATCTTTTATACAAAGGTGTGAGGAGCCGTATTTGCCAAAAGATGGCGCAGGCTTCTGCTTCCTGGTTCTTCACGGAAGCTTTACTTGAGAATGCGCCTGCGCATGGCGCAAAAACAGAGTATGACAATTGGATGAAAGATTTGAGCCAATGAGGGATCTGCACGTCTCACAAAGCTCTATTTAAGCAGCGGGCTTTCTGAGCTAGGGGTCCTTCCTCCACCTCACTATTAAGAGAGCTGTTTAATAAATGCTGTCAGAAGAATCCTGAAGTGTGGCGTGCTCCTTATCGGCGAGGCTGCGCGCTACACAAAGGTGGGATTTCAAAACAGTCAAAGAAAAGGCTTCTATAACATACTTCTAATTTTTCCATCACCCAAGAAATTGCCACCTTCTCTTCTTGGTGGAGGGGAGCCAAACACATTAAACTTATAAATATCGATGGAAGCCGTGTAAGGACACCTCCATAACTATCTCTTCTCAAAAATCCTGAAATTGTCAGAACTGTGTGGAAATATATAAGGAAGAACAACTAAGAGGTGCCCTCCTGAGGAGAAAAGTCTCATTTTCACCTGTAACCCACATTTATAACAGCAGCAAACCAATTGTCTGAGTCTCACAGCATGATAGATTTTCAGTTACAGTCATCTATACCCATCAGCCAAGGGCTGTTTCCTTTTTACCAGACAGGATCTTCCAATGTAGGTTAGCTAGAAAGGGCTTATAACGCATCATCTTGCTGTGGTTAAAAATAAACTTAAGCAACTTGGAACTTAGTGTTGGGCACGAGGAATAGATGAGGTAATAAATTCTTTAGAAGAATTATTAACAACAAATTAAATATAATTGACGTTTCAGTCTAAGAAAGATAATGTATATAAAGTGTATATTATCTAATTTGAAGTGAATCCGGGGCAAGAACCCCAATTTATGTTTATGTCCATTTGTATTCTATTATACATAGCCAAATAGCATTAAACTTTGAATATAAAATAATAACCAAACAATATTAAACAATAGGCACAGTGTTTATGTAACTTTGCTGTTTGACAAAATGTCTCCAATTTTTCAGGTTTTATTATCTTTATAAGCAACCCAATAAAGCCGGTATAATATTACCATAATTCTTTTTCTTAGATTAAAAATACAAAATGATAAAAAACTACTCTTATAAGATAATTTTAATATTTTCATGATTGTCAAAATATCATTTTATTTTCCTGTTCATAAAAACATGGATGTTCTTCTTTCTTATTCCACAGAGCAAAATTATAACATTGTCTTGTAAATGTGATATTTTTTTCTCGTTAAAATAGAAACTTTATGGAAAGTATTGCTCTTGAGATAAGGTTGCCCACTGGTTTGGAGCTTACTAATTTTACTTTATTTAGGCTAAATGGTCAGTCAACTCCAGGAATTTTCCTGTCTCCCTAGCCCCGGGGTTAGAAACTCATGCTGCCACATTGGATTTTTCTAGTGGGTCACGAAGGTTGAACACAGACCCGCATACTTCACCAAATGAGCTACCACCCTACCCCAGGATGTTAAATGCTCTTACATTTACAAGCTTTGTGACTCAAAACACTGTTGAATTCACTTACACAGAACTATTTATGTCTTACCAAGAATGACATTCTTCAGGTAGTGGCATTCAAGTTCTGCACAGGCAGAATTTTCACATAGGTGATTTAAAGGTGTGCATGTGTATATGGATACCTGGTACCCTTCATACCTAATTAGGAAGTTACCTTCAGAGGCAGAATATGGATTACACATGTGTATCTGAATCAATTATCTTGAGACCAGTAGCTCTTCCATAGTGTGGGTATAGTTGTAGCCTAATAGGCTATTATCATGCCAGCTCATCTCTGGGATCTGGGGTTGTGGTAGAAGGTATGTCCATAGCAGCCTGGGTTGAAAGAATAAAACAAAGGCAGATCCACCACAAGTATCTTCAAGAAAGCTTGGGCTTACAGCATCTTCATCTAGGTCACAACAGAAATTACAGAATAATCATTTTTTTAAAAAAATGTGAGCCAGTAGAAGTTTTTAAAACAATGTGTTTTGGGACTCTGAAGGAGCCTTGGTCTTCCTGATGCTATATATGTCAGATGGGCAGATCTCAGAAAGAGGCTGCGTGTCGTGTGCACAGCTCCCTGCAATCAATACATTCTTGCACTTTGAAGGTGGATAGGAGATGGATGTTGAATGTGTGTGAGCAGAGAAAGTGACCATGCAAGTGCCCTCTGTGCTTGGATGTGCCCTGGAGCTTTGACTGATCTGAGATGCAACACTTAGAGTCTATGGCTTTTCTTCTGCTGAGGACTTCTAATAGGGCATTCATTGTCATGTAAAATAACCAAAGGCCATTGTCCTACTGTTTTCCTTTTCATGTCTCTCATGTACTCTAACAAATACTTAGTCCTCACTAAGTGTCAAGTGTTGCTTGAGGTCCAAGCAACACATCAGAGAACAACACGGACTCAGGAATAAGATGCAAAACATACTTGTCCTGTTGTGTGCATACCACCATGACTAAGTACCATATAGGAAGCAACTGAAAGGAAGAAGACTTTACTTTGGCTTCCAGTTCAAGGGCACGAAGTCTATTAGGTAAATTCATGGTGCTAAGGGCTTGGTAGCTAGGCACATTGCCTCTGCTGAGAAATGACAGAAAGCAGGGCCAGGTTATAAAATTCAAGATTGCTGCTTCTCCTAGCAACCCACTTCTCCAGGGAGACTCTGCCTACTAATGCTTTCAGAAACTCCAAAACAGTGCCTCCAGATGAACACCAAATATCTATAGAGGATATTTCATATTCAATACGAAACACACACACACATAACACACACGCATGCATGCACGCACATACACACACATGCACGCACTCACATACACAGGAGAGAGAGAGAGAGAGAGAGAGAGAGAACATACAAAGGGAGAGAGACACAGAGAGAGATAAAGAAACTGACATGCACACAGCACACAGAGAGAATGAGAGAAGCAAAACACACACACACACACATATATATATGAACACTGAGAGACATTGACATAAACACACACATGGAGAAACAGACACACAGAGAGACACACATACACAAAGAGAGACAGACAGACATACACAGACACAAACACAATCCCACATAGAAAGCGATACACACAGACACATATACACAGAGACACTGACATACACCCGCACACAGAGACAGACACTGACATGCACACACATATATACTCATGTACATAGTAACAGGCGCTATGAAGTAAAATTGGTAAATAAAAAACTGAGAAAGAAAATGGAGGGAGATTTATGCAGGTGTGAAAGGGCAGGAACAACACTTCGGATAGAACATCTTAGTGGGGGTGCTCTAAATGCAATGATCCATGTAGTCGCTGTTGAAAGGAAAAGCAAATAGAAAGTTCTACAGTGTCCACTACCTTGCTATTCTAAAAAACTATAATACAGCCAGTGTCTGAAAGAAGACAATATGAAAAAGAACACAGCAAAGGGTAAATTCAGTAAAACAATCAATGGGAGAAGGAAAGTTCTGAAGTGGTCCTGTGTGTTTGATATAATTATGTAATAGGAAAATATTCAAGAAACGCCAGTCATCGAATAAAAATTGATGATAGTCAGAAATGAAATTCGACAGAGTGACCAGTTTAGGAGCTATTAAAATAATTTAACTGAGAAACAAAAATATAATAATAGCAATAGCAACAAAGCATGTGTTAGGGTGAAGCAATAGAACAAGGGAAATGGTAGATTTCAAAGTTCGGTTTCTTGATCTATCTTGGATGTGCCCGAATGCACACATCAGAAGGAGAAAACATAAGAGTTGCATGCGATGAAGAGGAACTGACTGCTGATCTTAGTTCCTAAGACAAGGACATTGTGAGGAGTTGGAAGAAAAGCATTATCTCTCTGCTAAGCATTCTTAGGTTAGATGTGTGCCATACGAGTACAGAGGGGATGCTGAGAAGGGGAACAAATACCTAACCAGAGCTTGGAAGGTAAACATTAAAAACTGGAGCTTAAGAATTTTTAGGTATTGCTCAGAACCTTGACATTTAAAAATATATATATTCAGGTTTTTCATTTAATAGTCACTTAGAATCCATATCGAAAGCACTAGATTTATTTATTTATTTATTTATTTATTTATTTATTTATTTTTGGCTTGGAATGTATGGGAGTAATGACTCAGAATAGCAACGGGAATCCCAAATGCTACACAGCCCCTGGTTAAACAAGCCACCTTCCAATCTGGGGCTGCTCAGAGCACGCTGATCTCTGATTAGAAACATGAAAGCAGGTGAGAATTCCAGAGCTCAGCTTCCTCTGAACCTGAGGCAAAGGAGCCTAAAGGTGGCCACCATGGCTTATTGTGATGCTGGTTCTGTATTGTATCCTTAAACTTCAATTTGTGAAGACAACTGTCTTATAATTGGTTTTACTAACCCCTCAGCACCTATTCTTTTTTATATATGCCTTTTGGTATTTTTTTTTAATCCTAATTCACATGTGTTTTAGCATGTAAGCCACTTTGACCCTCCTTAGAATACAAAACATAAATATAAACACTTTAGAATAAAGCAGGTTGAGTCGGCTAATAGGAAAATTTAACTTAACAAATGTAGAGCAATAGCCTAGATTCATTCTCCTGTGCAAGAAAGCAAGCAAGCCAATACCAAAAGAATGAAGTGTTTATGTTCTAAATGGGTCAATGTCAATGTTGGGCTATTACTCTTATCAGTTCCTTCTTCTCATACCAAGTCATACCAGAAAATGATAATTTCTCTGGATCCTATGTGCTATCCACTCTGATTTTGTCATTTAGGTGGTGTGATAATTAATGCTATGTTTCAATTTGCCTGGGGTAGAGGATATTCAAATAGCTACTGGAAGCATTCTGTTTCTGGGTATGTCGACAAGGATATATCTTGAACGCATTAACACAGGAATGAACTAAGGACTAAAATGAGTTGTGTTTAGGAAATGTAGATCAGCCAGTATAATGAAGACCCAAGCAGAACAAAAAGAATGAGAACAGGGTCTTTCATCTAAAGCAGTGGTTTTCAACCTGTGGTCCATGACCCTCTGGAGGTTGAATGAGCTTTTCACAGAGGTTGCATAACAGATATGTTGAATATCAGATATTTACATTACAATTCAAAACAGTAGAAAAATTAGTTATGAAGTAGTAATGAAACAATTTTATGTTTGGGGGTCACCAGAACATGAGGAGCTGCATTAAAGGGTAAAACAACAACAGTCATCTTCTCCTGCCCAGAGATGCCAGGCATCCTGATTCTCAGGTTTTCCAATTCTAGATCATAAGTCAGAATGGCCAACTGCCCTGTTCCCAACTCTAGATCATTCTACTCGGTGATGAATGACATCACTGGCTTTGATCATCCTCCAACTTTCAGTATCCATGCAGATAATAGATGAAGGGAATTCTTGATTGCCATAATTGTGTGGGCCAATTCATATAATAAATATTAGTTGTTTCCCTGGAGAACTCTTTATAATACAAGTATGCTATCTTCACTTGGCTTCTGTTGTGAATATAATAAGTTTTCCCAAAACAGCCTCTGTGTAGCAAATTACACTTCAAGGGCCAAGCTCATATGGCTAATACTTTTCTGCTTCTTGCCATTGCCTAGAGCATATGGCCTCCCTAGGCCTGTGTGCACCCTGCAGTTCTGCTTGATGGATAATAGTACAATTTTCAAAGAATAGGACCACTTCTCCATTTAAAAGATGATGAGTTTTCATAACATGAACGAAGTTTTCTTGGTGTGATGATACATACTTGCAACCCTAATACTCAGAAGTCAGAGACCAGAAATGGGTCCAGAGAGAACATGGACTATATAGAAAAACTTTGTCTCAAAAACCATAATACATACATACATACATACATACATACATACGTTAAATATGTTTGTAGATACATATATATCATTTATATGGAACACATAAAAATTCATCCCTTAGAAATTCAGAAACAGTGTCCTCACACCTAGACAGAAAGAAACTCATTGGTTTTTTTTTTTCACTGCTTTATTCTCAGCGTCTGGCACTATTCTCCATATATTATTGATATTCGATAAGTGGACGCCATGACATCATAGAGTCAGATCCTAGTAGTTCAAAGTAAGTGGGTGTCAGATCATCTGGGACAATGGGAGCTTAGCCCTTCACTAGCTATGTGACCTCAGCACTTTACCTAACAGTAAAATAAATCAATGCGCTCATCTGTAAGAGCCAATGGGGCTTTGCCTCAGAAGATGTTTGTGTGGTTCAATAAGCCATTTCACAGATAAAAGGGTCTAGGAAACTTTCAATATGTTTTAGATATTGATGAATTATTTAATAATTCACAATCTTGTATGCATGGTAGAATACATCTGCAGTCTTCTCCATTATTCTCCCATTAAAGCTGGTGCACCTGAGCAGGCTGGTGCACCTGAACAGGTCTTGGCAGCTATTTTGACTCTACTTTTCCATTTTTCTGCTTTTGTGAATTCTGTGACCTAAAGAGGCAGCATTGAAATGAGAGAAGTTGCATTAGATGTAATTAGATTAATTAGATTGTAATTATTAATTAGATTGTGAAGATCATGCCCCCAACTCTCCAAGTAGGGCTATTGCCTGTCTTTCAAAGATTTTCCTTTCTATTCAGGTTTCCTGGTTCTCAAGACATTAGTTTTGCCAGAGGAAATGAGAATCATAAGATTCACTAAACTCACCGGAATAGACCAAAGCCAGATATTTGCTATAGAATACATGCAAACTTGTTAATCTATTTATTATTTACATTAAGTAAAATAAAGACTACCCAGAAGACAAAGTCACTACAATCCGCTGCTTTCCAATGTTAGAAAAATATACAATAAAAAACAACTTACAGATAAAAAAAAAAGTTTGCCGCCCATTTTTTCTTTCTGTTCTGTCTTTTGAAGAGATGAGCTCAAAACTGAGCATAATTGTTACTCCACTTGAGACCCATCCCATGGGCACGCACCAATCCCTGACACTATTAATGATGTTCTGTTGTGCTTGCAGACAGGAGCCTAGCATAACTGTACTCTGAGACGCTTTACCCAGTAGCTGACTGAAACAAATGCAGACACCCACAGCCAAACATTGGACAGAGTTGGGGAAAATGTGCCTAATCCTGCAGAGACTTGGTGTGTCAGGGTGCAGAAATACTCAAGGGGGGCCCACTCTCTCAAAGGATAAGGGAAGGGTGAGGGGGGATATATGGGGAGGACTGGGAGGAAGTCAGCATTTGGAGATAGATAGATAGATAGATAGATAGATAGATAGATAGATAGATAGATAGATAGATTAAGAAGACCTAGATTGATCATTCATAAGATTTTGACAGACTAGCCTGATACATCCATTGATACTGTAAGGAAAAACCAGAATCATATTTTTAGTTCTACAGCATATACAGTGCCCTCCTCATATGCATATACAGAGACATTCATATCCTCTGCCATTTATTTTTATTGAGGGAACAGAAGTGTTTTATAATTAGATTATCTGAGTCACGCCAAAAATTACAAGTAGCATTTTAAGTTATTCATTCCACTAGTACCTCCTTCCTGTTTTATCCAAATGACTTTAAACTTGTGGCTTCAAAATTTTTCTTGTTACTCTGTCAAAAAGAAAATCATTGAGTCAACATTTATTTATTAATTTATTTTTCTCTCGACCCTCAAACGTCAGGCTTGGAGGGAGATCACGCTTTTATCACCATGCAGTGACCATTAGACAGTTCCAGACAGATTGCCATTTAAAACTTACGTCCCAATCACTTTGAGAGCAAGAGGTTTCAAATCCATTCTGTTTTGTGCATTGGGACATATAGGTCCCCAGCAATTGATTAAATGAAGTTGTAAATCCCTCCTACTAATTACCAAGGGTCATGACTGTAAAATACACAGATTTTAGCAGCAGAAGTTTCTAGCACATCTTCCCATCAGCATCTTTCTATGTGCATTGAAGAGATAGATGCTGCCCATTTAGAAGCATGAAACTAAAGTCTTTGCCAAATGATGGAAAGGTCCAGGCAATCGAGATGCCATCTTTTGCTATAAACTAACTCTGCTTTCCAGTAAAAGGGCAAATGTCTCGCACAATTAACAGTGATCCCATCAGGCATAAAATGCCCAGCTTCAAGGTCAGACATTTCCAATTTGCTGAAGAGCTTAGGTTCTCTTCTGATTATGTTTGCAATTGAATTTTCTTTACAAGATAAATTCTCGCAATGTAGTATATTGTAAAAATGTTCAATCGCTGCAAAATGATCTGACCATTTCCCAAAGGAAGGAATTTATCTAAAACTAATTCAAAACAGGGAAGAGAATAACAGAATACGTAAATATTATCACATATTTAAAGTTAAAGATCACTTCACAAAAAGACTTTAAAAACAAATGTATCTAAGTAGGAGTACAGAGGCATTCAATCTGTTCACACCACCTGGTGGGTTTTCATGCTCAGAATTCACAGCCTAACAAGACAGACTCTATGCTATGTAAATGTCATACAAAAATGAATTTAATATTTGGGACATGCAGATATTTACAGATATTACAAATTTCTCTAAATTGTTATATCTTAAAATATGAATAGGTAATAATTTCTAAAGTAAACTATTTTTCCAAAAAGATAAAATAAAATACGTAAAAAAATTAAATGTTTAATCTATTATATAGTTGCTTCATTGGATATGTTTTTTAAAAATAATTCCCTATCATTTGTATCTCAAAATTCACCTCAGAAGAATCACAAAGACTAAAATAAAGAGAAATTCACAGCGCAGAGAATTGTACATGATACTATCATTTCTCAATTGTGTTTCTGTGTGTTCTTTGCCTAGATTTTAAACATCAGACACATTTAATGCAAAAATCTATGCAAATATGTTTTCTAGAATATTTCCCAGTTTACTCATAATAATTATTAATAATAGTAATGATAAATCTGTTTAGTTGCTCATTAATACTCTGTAGGAACAAGAAGTAAATCCAACGCTTTGCACATGCTAGCCTAACACTCTGACAATGAAATATGCCCCAGCCCTGCTTATTAATCCTAAAACACCTATAACTTAAATAAAGAATTTCAATAACTAACAACTGAATTTTAATATTAATCCTCAGCAGGCAGAGAAATCTATGGTCCCAGGTATCAAAGGGAATGACAAGCAGTGGAAAGGACATGAGATAAGTGACATGTTATTCATTAAGTTATCTCCTGTCAGAGGACCTTACTGGTTAAGCTGAAAAATTCTCTGCCATCAGCTAAGTTGAGAATAAACCAAACTATTTTTGAAAACTATTTCTAAAGGGAAGCAATGTAATACAAAACAGCTAGGTTTGGGTACGATACGCCTGCTTTTCAACAGCAGCGTCTCTTACAGCTGTGCAATAGTGGTTATATAAATAGTGTGCCTGTAACACATAATAGGATGTATGTGAGCTAAAGTTTGTACTGATGACGCCACAATAGCACAGACGTTAGAAGCTTCCTAATATACTATCAGGTTGAGGGGAAGTAAAATCAGTCTCCTTAATAGTTGAAGAATATTTAGAAATGCTTGATCATTTAGAATGGTATGATCAAAAATAGAGAGAGAATTACGGCTCTTACAGAAGTCCCACGTCCAGTTCCCAGCATGCACCTTAGACCACTCACAACTGCCTGTGACTCCAGTTCTTGGACTCCTTCCCTCTGTTCCCCTGTAGGGCTTCCGCATCCACGGGGTGCACATTCCTCATGCAGGCCCACTCATACACTTAAAACACTAAACACATTTCTCTGTTTTATTTTATTATTTATTTGATGTATGTGAATTCACTGTCACTTTCTTCAGACACACCAGAAGAGGGCATTGGATCCCATTACAGATGGTTTTGAACCACCATGTAGTTGCTGGGAATTGAACTCAGAATCTCTGGAAGAGCAGCCAGTGCTCTTAACCACTGAGCCATCTCTCCAGCCCTTCTCTCTCTTTTTTTTTTCATAGGAAAAGATGGCAAATAAAAATGGAGACTTTATTAACATACAAAAAAATTTATCTTAACTTTTACTAATGTCCAAAAATATATATAGTTCTTGAATTGAGCTAATAACACAGTATAAGTTTTTATTTTTTTAAAAAAAAATGTAGAGATATTTAAGATGTCAGAAAAACTTTAGACAAATAAAATGGATATCAAACGGACTATGGAATAAGATCCTGATTTTATTGTAAAGAAAAACGGAGGTCTATATCTAAACAGAGTAAGAAGTAACCACGAATGCTTATTTCTATGTTGTAGAATTGGGCATAAGTTTATCTCATTTTTAAACTTTATTTAAAAAATAAAAGACTCTAAACAAAAAACAAAAAAAAAAAAACCAAACCTTTTTTTCTGAAATATTTACTTTAAAGTTTTCTGTTATTTCAAGGCCAAGAAATATTATATAGTGTAACACTTGGTTCTAGTATTAGGAAACCAAGGGGTCTGGGAAGAGTTTCTTAATCTCATTGCATCTCAGCAAGTTTTTTCCATGAAATAAAATGTTGAACTAGATAATCTCCAGAGGTCACTTTAACTTCTGCAGTTATGTGGTTCCTGATACATCCGCAACAGGGTTACATCCAAAGAAAACAAAGACTGGCCTATTAATAAGAAAACTAATGATGTTGTATTAAGCGTACAAGACAATTCTAGCTAAACATAAACCACTAGCCGTGTCCTCTATCAAACCTACTGTGTATCCATCTGTAACAATGTTTCCAAAACCATTTGAAGGTAATTTTGGACAGCTATTATCATAGACCTGTACATAAAGGCATCTGAGAAGCTATATACAGCCAAAGTTGAAGCCACAGGCATTTCTTGGCCCCTTGGTTCCCTCAGCCCTTTGCTCTCTCTGTGATGCTATCCTGAGCTGCCCTTGTCTCCTGGTAGAATCTCATTAAATATCTCTTGCCTTTCATAGAGACGTTTTCAAAATGAGCTAATCGGGAAACACTCTTTTATGATTTTGGAGATTCTTCCAACAATAACTTCACAGCAGCCATAATGAAGAAACATATCAAGTCTTCTGTCAGTTAACTTAACGGATGTGAAAACCTGACAGTCCAGAGAACCATGGATTTGGCCAGCTGTGCCTTGTGGGAGAACAGCTTGTTGTAGAGAGGTCCAATTCAGATGCCAAAGTTCTAGAAGGGCCACGAAAAATTAACCTAAGCCCCAGATGAGCTCAACCAGTGAGTGCGCTGCTCCAACTGCTCAGAATTACTTGAAAATCTTTAACTGGTAGGATGAAGAGTTACAAAGTCTCATTTTGTTTTGTTTTGTTTTGTTTTGTTTTGTTGCCTTATGAAAGTTTCTCCAAAGAACAAGGCCAACAAGACAGATGAAGGGAGGCTTCTAAGCAGAGGACATTGACTTCTTCAGAAATGTCTCTTTGTACTTTACACAAGGTTTCATGACACATAAAAACTTCAGGCCAAAGCAAAGACTCAACCACCAAGAAAGCTTGGACTTTGCTTCCTTCCTTCCCTCCTTACATTTTTCTCCCAGTTTTTTCTTGATATCTACTGTAAATTAACCCAATGTTTCTGAGCTATCTTTACTTTTTTGGTTTTTTTCTTTGTTTTGTCGCCCAGTTCATCGCAATAGATTTAAAAATAATAATAATAATAATAAAATATGATGAAAATAAATTACTATCGAAACGAAGAGACAAAGAAAATTAAACCCATATTTTCATTATTTGGTTCAACAAGCAAAATCATTGTCAACTGTGTATCATAGTTTCTTACTATTTTTTAAACTCTGGACCTCAGGACACATATCGTTACACACTAATAAGGCATAACTCACTGACAAGCATGTTGCACCCTGGAGTTGTTGGTTTACATACCTCCAGCCAAGACTGGAAGTTCCTTCGGTATCACCAGCGCTCAACACATGGAGATGTTCTGCAAGTATCTATGGAGAAACGTAGCAAATAAGTAAGAGCAAAGTAACAGCCTTTGGACTGTTAGCACTTACCTACTAGATCCATACTTATGCCCAGAGGTCATTAGGTTCCTTTAGCCCGGACTTCAGATGCTTTCCACCCTTGGAAGCTGCTGCTGTCATCAATATTTCAGCCAACATATAGAAGAGTATGCATTCTCTCTGGTTTTCCATGACAATAAACACAAAGACATGATACAATATAAAAAGTAATGTCACCAGCGGCTGCTGTCTAGACCAAGTATTTCCAGGCGTTTTTCAAACAACTGATGAAGTCTCCAGAAAAGTACCAAGGAACTACTCAGAAGCCAAACTGTAGTACAGAACAGACCCACTGTGAGGGGATAGAGGTGCCATGCCTAAAGGACTCGGCGTTATTGGGGGCTTCAGGAGAAAGAAGAGTATGTTGGTGAGGAATGGAGCATGAGTGGCTTCTTTATTTTGATTGACATGCTCGGGTTATGTAAGTCTTTCTTAACTGTACATGTTTTATCTGGTTTTAATCATAGACACATTCAAATATACATAAGTGTAATGCAGTAAATGGGTTTTTCCCTAAAATTTTATCCAGAAGGCACACTTTTCTTTACTGAGCATATGTTCAAAATTGTCGCTGGCTATATTGGCCTTTTACCTCCTGTATTGGATATGTACCAGAACAGTTTAAGTGGAAACTGATTACGAACAATTGCTAGTAACTATTCTCTTGTTTGGAACATGATAGGTGGAGATGGCATACCAGATTGCCAAAGGAACTGTGCGAAAGGAACTCAATCAAGCAAAACACTGAATTGCTAAGTTTTTACTATGCTTGCCTAACTCAGTATCCATGTCAATTACTTATTAGAAATAAAACGAGATAGAATCTGAAATGGTCTGGAGACATCTTAGATGTTGAAAGCATTTATACTACATTTGTTCAGGACCTGAGTTCTGTTTCCAATGCCCTCATCAGATGGCTGACAACTACCTGTAACTCCAGTTACATAGCTCTAATGCTTCTGCCCCTCCTGACCATCAGCAAGCATGAGAAAAAACACACACTGCCATACACATACACACATAATTGAAATTGAACTAAATCATTAAAAAGGAGAGCGAGGGCCAGAGCTCAAGACAGGTGCTGCAGGATATCTTCTAGACATCCCATGGATGTGTTGCCCATGAAATCTGAACAATATGGTTGCAGAAACAAGACAACCATGAATAATGGCAACACCAGATGACATGCCAGCATAGATGGGGCAAATTTCACCGGCAATAAGTCACTTCTGAGAAAGGCAGAATGATGTTTCTCTGGGAATGAGCTTCGTAGTAGATTAGTCATTCCCAAGTGATCAATCTTAAACACATGTACAGGTAACACTCAGTGAACCAGAAGATATGTGTGTGTGTGTGTGTGTGTGTGTGTGTGTGTGTGTGTGTGTCTCTGTGTGTGTGTGTATGTGTGTGTGTGTGTGTGTGTGTGTGTGTAACAGTAATTAAAGAAGACTAGGCCATGATTTGAGACGGCATGGTGGGGCGACATAGGAGAAAAGTTGGAGACATGGGGTTGGAAATGATGGAAATACAGTATGCTTGTATGAAATTATGAAAAGCTATTTAAATTTTAAATAAAAAATACAAAGTTGAGGGAAAATGACAACATTTTAAAATAAGCTACAGTTTAGCCTTGTGTATCCTACTGTTTTAAACTCATAAAAGTCACTGGGGTCCTGCACTTTCTGCATTTCTCTACTTTTAGCCCTTTCAATTTACTGAAGATCTTAATTTGTTTTTCGGAATCATTACTTACTTCTACAATCTCTGATAGCAGTATTTTTTTTTAAAGGAAAGCTGAGTGTACAAATGCCTTGTGTTTTTATTGTTCCAAATTGGCATAAACACACTTTTCAAACCAAACATAAATGCCACACAACTTCTGCAAGTTAGAACACTAACAGAATCTTACCAAATGGAAATTTTCACTGCTCCACTCTTATCCTGTAGCCATGATAAGCTACTAAAGGTTTGGATCTTTCATTTCTTTACTATCTGCACTCAAGTGAGTTTTATGCACAGCCGGTGTTCAGTGCGATTGACAGTCCTCAAAAAGAGACTGTGATCTGGGACCAAAAGCTAAGCTAAGTTCTGCATATTCAGAAGCTCATTCTTTAAAAGCTAAGTGCTTGCACAGGGAAGTCTCAACTGACTGACTAAACATAGTTAGAAATATTTGGAGACTTGATAGTGTCCAAGCAACCTGAATTTGCAAATTGTCCTGACCCAAAGGGAAAAACAATCTTTAGGGTATCTCTACAGCACAAAGTAACTTTACAACCTGGAACAAGGGAAACAGGCAAGGAAGTTGGGCTCCCACGTACACACAAAAGCTAAGAGGCAGAGTACAAGCTTCCTTGATAGTTCATAGGTCAAAGAATAAGTCCAGATCCTAGAGAAAGACTTACCTTCATAACTTTACTGTCAGGAAGTTTTCTATTTAAAGACATATGTCCTAAAAGAGTGGCTACTTCTATTTTATTTTATACATGATAAATTTGGTGTCATCTGTTTATATTTCATATATATGTACAAACACATATATATGTATATATGTATATACATATATACATATACACATACACATAAACATACACATACACATAAACATCTTCAAAAGTAAATGTACCAAGACAGAGTGAAATATCTGGAACCTACGGTCAGGAGGAGCCTGTGTCTTTAAAGTCTGCTCAGAGAAGACTAGCAAAGCTTTATTGGTCAGTCAGAACCTAATTTTATATTTTTCTGGGGAAGGATGATAGACATGAGGGAGTTAATTCTTTAATAAATCCACTTAGCACCTTGCAACTCAACAGATCTATCAACAAACAGAATGAACTGAAGTAGCACCTTACCCAAGGTGCTCTCTCACCCTCTCTCTCCTCCATCCCAGAAGTGTGTGTGTGTGTGTGTGTGTGTGTGTGTGTGTGTGTGTGTGTGTGTGTACATGCTTATATTTTAGTATGGAAGTTTATAACAACCAATCAGTTTTAAAGTATAGTCTGACAATTTTCAGCTTCTGCATAAGCTCCTAGGGTAGAGCTTGGCAGGAGGCTCAAGTCAGTAGAGCCCCTATACACATCCTTCTCTACACGTTAAACAATTGTTTAAGAAAGGTTAAACAAAGTCAGGGTAAACAAAGAATATATATATATATATATATATATATATATATATATATATATATATATATATATCATGCCTGCACTAGGAGGATACGCCAGTCAAGCAAGTATACTATTGCACTACACAGTTACTACGATGTGTGGTGAGAACCTTGATACCTGAAGTCATTTTCAGTGACCACAGTCAGTATTTACATTTTATAACTGCAGTTCATTTAAACTCAATATGGAATATATATATATATATATATATATATATATATATTCCATGCTTACCCTAAATGTAGGAGTATACCCTGTTTATGAAACAAGCAGCTCTGAATTGTAAAATGAATTTAGGAAGTTACCTTGCAAAATTAATTCTGAGATGCTGGGCATTGTTCAACTGCACCACGTGCCAACAAAATGGAAAGAAAAATACAACTGTTGGATTACTCCTCTTTTCTTTCCCTCTTGGCTCTGAATGCCCAGGTTCAGGCATCATTTTTAAATACTTTCTTTCAGGATACTTTTAATTGGAGAGGTCAGGGGAGGTTACATTCTAAATAGTGAGTCACATTTTATCAGTGAAAAATTCTGTCTTCCTTGTCATTTCGTAGTTAATTAAGTTGGATATCTCCCTAGAGATCTTTCTTATATGAAATTGGAAACTGGCTTCATGTTAGTGATTGTACCAAAATGGGTTTCAAAATGTAAAAGTCGCTAATCCTCTTTTAGAAGGGCAAGTGTTTCGTGTAACATTGTCTGTAGAACAAAATCTCCCTCTGAATGAAGGATACAGTTTTGCTAAACTGAACACTCTGATTATAAATGAGCAGGTACAATAACAGCACTGCAGACAAAACCTCATATGGTAATCTCTTTAGCACAGAACTGTATCCAGCAAGGTGAAAATCCTAATACAGGCGTGACTTCTGTCACTTTAGCTTTTGTGTGTGCCATTTGCACTAAGATTTTTTTTTCTCTCATATATCTATTACCGGTTCAGCCTGAAGGAAAGTGTGTTGTGGTCTGGTCAGGATCCATATTTACAAACCACAATGGCCATAAAAGAATGAATAGATAGACCCACATTGTGAGTTAAGATGCTTACAGATCGCAGACCGCTAGAAGGAAGCAGCAGAAAGTAATTATGTGGTCATAACAAAGTAAAGGAGTGAGGCACATGAACCACTAAGGGAACAAGGGATCTCAGAAGACTGTCATTTCAGAGAAGTTTGAATTACTAATTGTTGTCTTCCCAGTGTAACTGGAGTTAATGATATGAATTAAACAAACAAACAAAAAAACAACTCAGGACCTGTATCAACAAACACTTCCTATTTGTGAACTGTTTAATAATTTTGTCCCAATGGACGTTTAAGAAGCCTTTCTGTTTATCTCATTCAAACTTCAAACAGGAAAATACATATTTTTTAAATAGGCGATAAAAGAAAATATCCCACCAGTCCTCAAGTGGCAAATTACAGAGTATAATCAGAACTTTCTCAGCTCTAGTTTCTATGGCTTTGTTGCAATATGTTGCTCAAGGGCTTAATTTTTTTTTAAACTACTTGTTCAATCTCTTCTATGACATGCCTGCACTAGGAGGATACTCCAGTCAAGCAAGTATACTATTGCACTACACAGTTACTATGATGTGTGGTGAGAACCTTGATACCTGAAGTCATTTTCAGTGACCACAGTCAGTATTTACATTTTATAACTGCAGTTCATTTAAACTCAATATAGTAAACAAAGTTCTGCAGAATGCCACCAGCAAATAAAATTGGCAGAGTAAGTTTCTGTCTCACCCGATTTCTCACCACAGCCGTTAATTTATTAAACTAGAATTTATTGAGAATCCTATTTTCTGGCCACTGAGTAAACGGGAGATAAAATATGAACATGTTAAAGGATAGTTTTCTATTTTCTTTTTAAAATTATAAAGGTAAAATAATTATTGTGTTGACAGCAAACTGTAATCCACCAACTGACACTCTCATGCAATAAAAATATTGTAGTCAAAGCTTTGTCCCAGTCATTTGTAGAAGACAGGGAATACAGACTGGATAAAAACTCTCTTTTTGTCTGTTTCACACTCCTGTATCTAATTCAATGTCTAGCACATGCATTTTACTGAATTAAAAAAATAAATATCGATATGCAAGACCCCCAAATTCGGTAGATGTTCTCAATTCTCGTGAAGTCATTTGTCTTTCTTTCAATGCACTATGCTATGCACCGTGATTGAATAGATCCCATCTTCATTTTCCCAAGTTTCCAAATGTGGTCCCTGTAAAAGAATCCGATTGTGCACTTTGCAACTTATTCACACAAACATGATCAGAGGTCAGACCAGTTCCACCCATTTATGGGACTGTAGCTCCCCTGTGACAAGAGGAGATAGGAAAATGATTCGAGCTTTGAGCAAGTATAGACAAGCCTACAAACAAAGGCATTCTCTAGAAATAAGCATGCTTACCCAGGACCCAATTTACGTTTCCCAAAGCAGCAAAGCATGATGAACAGTAGACACTCATTAGAAGGAGATTAATACTGTAAAGAAGAGCTTCTTGGGGCACATGTATTCCTGTCCAGTTATCCAGGGATGAGCTGATCTAATTAAAAATTCCTTTTTATCTTCAGAATGTAAAATATGGCAGCACACTAAGTGAAAGAAACACAAATGCTTTTAAACAGTCTAATCTCAAATTTCAATGTTGTTTCAAATCAGTGAGTGTCATTGAGGTTAAGAATAAAATACCCCATACTTCAACATGAATGCCAATATCATATCAATGAATACCTAATCAACAAAATACTGTTGCTCTATGAAATACCTTATGAAAAGAAAACAGGATAGTATAAATGAGAAAAGTTATGACTGCCTCCTCTTTGTGTTCTCTTCTGTGTGCAGGAAGTTATACAGTTCAGGAAGTTAAAATAGTAAAATAGCATTAGGAGCAGATCCTAAAATTTCAGTTATTGTGTTTCCAATCAACATAAATCTAATACAATACTATTGACTTAAATAGGTAACAAAATCATTCAATTTTATGTTCTAACAGGCTTTTAGACAACCTATTTCTAAACCACCAGTTCCTACCATGGTTCAGAAAGCAGTTTAAATTCAAAGGGTCTGTTTCTGGTCTGTTGCTCTATCGCTAAGAAATACATCATTTTCACTTACTTTGTATTTTTATCCACATTATACTTTATCCTTCCAACTCTATTTTTTTATTGCATCGTACACACACATACACAAATACCTGCAAGAACACACATATACACACAAGCATGAATACACACATACATGCGTACAAGTAAGTGCACCCACACATACACATTCAAACATACAAATAGTGTACTACTGTAAAGGTAAAATTATTTATAATGCAGTTAATAATTGTGCTGGTTTAGTAAATCAACAAAGGTAGGTTTTCCTCTAAGATCCATAACATCACTATCATAGGTCATTGGCTAGGTTTCTAATATCAGGCATGACTTCCCTCCTGTTGGTTGGGCCTTTAATCAAATTAGTGAACTATTATTTACTTCCAACGTATACATGCCACTATTGCCTCCTTAGGCTTATGCTGAGCTGCTTGTTATTGTGGTTCAGAAGCATCACAGCTGGGTAAGACTGCTGGTTGTTCTCCCTTCGAAGTTTGCATGCCTCTTTCTAGTACTATAAAAGTTGGTCCTCAGGGGGAGGCTTTCAGGTCCAAGCAAGCTCATATACTCTAGATTCTGTGCCCTAATTTCATCATGTTTTTAGAAATAGTGGTTTGCCTTTATTGTTTGGGGCATTACTTGGACTCCCTTGACCAGCCGTTCAAACAAAGTTTCCTCATGCCTGGCACCAGGGCCTTTGTTAAAAAGTTGTGACTCTTAGGGAGAGTATTATCAACCTAAGTGGGAAGGTTTCACTTCCTGGTGCAGCTCCTATGCAAGATACCCACCAGACACTCTTACCACCACAGGGCCACTTGGCCATTCCTTACTCTGATGGCCTAGAATACCTCTGAAACCATAAGCCAAGGGGAAACAGCCAATTTCTGTTACTTCTGTCAGATCATTTATCACACTTATGGAAGGGTGACCACAGTAGAAAAACAGGTGTCAAGAAGCAGCCTCCTCAATGTGATACACCAGAGAGTGTTGTTTTTAAGCCTTTGAAACTGGTTGGAGAAAAGAATTTGTAAAGTTTGGAGATGTGAGTTGGAAAAGCTCTAGAACAAAATAGAACCTAATGAGCCATTCCTGTGGGATCTCCTATGGCCAAAATGTTGATAGAAATTAAGAAAATAAAGACTATAGTCATGATATTTCTGATGGCAGTGAGAAGCCTGACAAGCATAGGAATTGAAGCTGTATCTGTTATATTCTGGAACAGATTTTGTTATCTATCTGCACATGTCCTAAAATTTAGGCTAAGGCTAAATTCAGGTGTACATGTTCTAATTCACATAGAAAATTTTAAGGCAAATCTGCAATATAGGCTTCTTTTCAATTTAATAAAATCCTGAAAGGCCCTGCTCCTAAATGTGGCCATATACTGAAGACCTATGGCTTGAGGGGTTAACATAAAAGTTTAAGGAGAAATATGATAACCCTAAGGGTACTGTAATGGCACAAAACCCAGCATCTGTCTAACTGTACTTAAAACTTGCTCAACAATAGAGAAGCTTTGCCTGATTCTAGAAATTAATCCAACTACTCAATGTTAGGGAAGTTATCAGTCTTAAAGGAGACCTACGACTACCACTTTACTAAGCCAGCATAATCCTAAACAATCTAAATATCTCTCCTTATACCCAAAGTAAGAATAGTCCTCTTCCTTCATCAAGGAAACTTCTCTTTGTACAACAGAAAGACACAAGCAATCAAACTTCACAGTTGTAGAGCCCAGTCCCAATGGACACATCTACAAAACCCTTCAGCATCTAAGCCTCAGGGAACATTTTGGAAAAGGGGTTGGAAAGAGCGTGAGAACAAGATGATCAGAGGTTGTTCTGAGATTGTGTCTCCTTGTAATGTCAGAACATACAACCATAAGCCCCATCAACATGACACCAAAGCATGAGCAGAACAAGGACAACAGGAAGCACACGAACATGGATGAGGAAGCATGCAAGGCCTCAAGCCAACCAAAGAACTACAGGCAACTGCAGAAGTCTGAGAGTGGGAGAAACAGTCTTCCCCAAAGAAGGGCACACCAACTGATTACCCAATACCAAATGGACAGCTCTGGAAAAATATGTACAAGTAGCATTATACAGACTGAACAGGTTATAGTTAGAAATGTACAAGTGAGATATATATATATATATATATATATATATATATATATATATATATGATAACAGTAATAAAAAAGAAGAATTAATAGAAGAATGGGAAGGGGTATGTGAGAGGTTTTGGAGGGAAAAAAGAAATGAGAAACTAGTAATCATGTAATAATATCAAAAGGAAAGGAGAAAAAAATTTAGGAGAGGGGATACAATTTACTTCACAACCAAGCTCATGGAAGAGAAAAATATAATCATAAGAATACATTGGTCCAAACTACATTGTGATAAATACAGTCACTTCTAAATGCTAAGCCATGATAATTATAGTGTCTTATGCTTTAGTTAGGTAGATATTTGATTGTTGTTTAATGTGTGCTAAAAAAAAAAAAAAAAGTTATGAATAAGACCATAAGAGTATAGTTTAATTGTAAAGGATAAGAGTTTTGCAGTGAAATTTCAGAAAAAAAGAAAAAGTAATTTCACTGGTTCTTAATGGTGCGGAAATAAAAGAATTATTAGAAAACCTGCAAAATTGGTCTGATAAGAGTATTAACTGCTGTAGAGTGATTGTCTGAAGTAGCATCAGGCATGCCTCACAGGTACAAAGTGCAGATGGATTGAAGACAAGGGAGACCAACTACAATATATTCTACAGCTAGGAATCTGAATTTTATTGTCAGCAAAAGGCAAATAAAAGAGTAGTTCTCTTGGATCCATACATTATGCATACTGTTTATTTTCTGAAATACTGATGAGCCTAGATGGTATTTGCTAAATGAAACAAAAGAGACATAAGGTAAATCATGAGTTCTCATATGTGGACTTTAGAAAGATCAAACCAATGGACCCAGAGAGTGAATTCATGGTTTCTAGTGCTGGAGTTATGGAGAGGATTATGGAGGGTGTGAGAAAAGACTACAAAATTTTAGTCCGAAGGAAAGAGATAAGGAACATCATGGCTATAGTTAACCAAAGTGTAGTTTATACATATGTGGGTGTCACAAAGAAAGAAGATTTTTAAATGTTATTATCACATACCCCTGCCTCACACACACTCAAACACAGGTGAGATAAAAGATATATTAGGTTCATTGGCCTATTCCAGAAAACATTTTAAAACACCATTAATGTATACAATGAATACAAGTTTTATTTATCAACTAATGGAGATGAGATGTGGGAAGATGATTGACTTTTTGCTCTGTTATTACATTTATTTTGTCATTTTGCTGAGAACTTGGCTGTCTGTGTTCACTAATGATATTGAGTCACGTTTTTCTCAGGTATATTTTTCTGGCTTGGCTATGAGGATAGCACAGGCCTCCTAACATCACTTTAGAAATATACATTTTCACTCTTTAGACAGATTGGCATAAACTTTTGTTTAAGTGCTCAGTAGAGCTCAGCTATGAGATGCTGCAGGTCTCTACTTCCTCACTATTGATCTGTCTAGATTTTTTATTTCTTTCTGGTTCCTTCTTGATATATCACGTGTTGCTAGCAATTTATGCATTTGTTTCTTGTGTTTAAGAGTCTGTTAATCTGCAGTTACCCATAGTGTCCTCATGATTCTTGGTGCGTATGCTATCAATTGTTATGCCTCCTCTTTCACTTTTTTTTAGTCTTCTCCTTCCCTCCCTCCCCTCTTCCCTCTCCCTCTTCCTCTTCTCTCTCTCTCTCTCTCTCTCTCTCTCTCTCTCTCTCTCTCTCTCTCTCTCTCTCTCTCATCTACCTGAAAGCTTGTCATTTTGTATTTATCCAAAAAACAACTTTTAGTTTTTATATCATCACTCTTCCTGTCTTTTGTTGTTTTAATTGTTGCTTCATTCCCACAAAATGTGGCATTTCTTCTAAAGGAACACAGACCACAAAAACAGGCAAGTAATTTTGATAGGGTGTTACAGTTATTGTTTAAAACTTTATGCAGTGTGCATCATTAATTCAAACCACAAAGGCTATATTACAACCATATGCCACTTGTTACTCATCACATTTACAAACGTTGCCAGTGAGAACGTCTTATGGCCTTCTAAATAATTTGATAACAGTAATTCTACATACTCGGTTTCCTCATGTTGGCCCAGCTTAGTTTCAGATATTCAAAAAACTTCTACTACATAGCAGTCCATAGACTGTAAGAGGCAAACAAAGGAATGTAGGTGGTAAAGAAGCTATGGACATAAATAAATAAACTACCCTTTAGGAGTCTGCATATTACCTCTTGGCTTGGTCAGCTGAGTCGTGTTATTATATGTCCTTGCTCCGAGAATGTTGACCACTAAGCCATCTATTTCTCTATTTGCCATAGTTTTTGGAGTCAATACCTCTGATCCTTCCTAGACTGCTTCTTATCACTTAAAAGTTGACTGTAATTGGATTCTTTTATTTAAGTTACCCAGGAGTCCAAACAGGCAGGAGTGAAACAGGATGAAAGAAGTAAAGCATACTGAGTAGAATTCTATCAACTACACATTTCTGGGAAAAAAAAAAAAACTGTAATTTTTTTTTCTCTTGATTTTTATTGCCTTAGGGTGAAATTCAGTCTATTTAGTGAACTTATCAACAGGATGCCTGAATGCTTGCAACATGTTGGCCTACTCTGTATTCAAGATAGTTAGGAATAAAATCTAAATGTATTATCACTTAACCAACCTTCAGATCGTATTTGTAAAGGTAAATGAACTGTCTGAGCTCCTCAGAAACTTGCACATTAAGTGCAAACTCGGGCCATTATTATTTTCATGAATGTCTGGATCTCATTGAAACACAGAACATTCTTTTCAAATGCCCTGAGCATAGGAAAATGCAAACGTCGCATGTTGTACTGGAGAGACTCCTTATCCTTTCAGAGAGAAAAGATAGAGACCCAGTGAATAGCTTGCCGGAATTCCAATACCTTTATCAAATAAAACCCCCTAGCTTTTCCATCAAAATGCAAAGCATTCCTTAGTGATTTCTCTGCATTTACAGACAAACTCAACATTCAAGACACAAGCATGTGTTTTGCTCTTTCTTGGCTCTGCTCAATGGCTGGTTTTATCAAGCTCCTGCACAGTACTTCTGTCCTGAAAGATGTTTGTGTGACTTGGAAGCTATTCACAGAGAGTCACATTGGATCCTCTTATGTCCCGCCAATTAAATTATCTTCTCTGGCTTTCATTCCTGCCAAAGAGGTTCAGACTGAGATAAAGCTACACTCCTCTTAAGCTGTATTTGAAATCCTGTGGAAAACCTTATAGAGACCAGAAGCATGAAAAAGCATAAACACCTGTTCTTCCCCAGCCATTCTGGGATATAAGTGAATTTCTTTGTAGATGCCTCCCACGGTACACCATTATGCTGACTTTCAAAACTAGAGAATCTTCTTTAATCTCATGAAATTAATTTATAGCACTCCTCAAGACACAGCAAATGTGATATTTCATTGTAACTATACCCACTATAGTAGAGTGCAGAGCAGTTGACCTGGGTTCTTAACATTGTCCTACTAAAGACCTGTAGGATCAATAATTTTCTACTTTATACTGTTACAAATTATTCCTATTTGGCTACCCCACTTAAGACAACATTATATTTTTATAAAATATCTATTTATTTGTTGTTCTTGTGCTTCACTTCCTAGTTTCCCTTGGCTGTCTCTTTCTCTATACAATTGTTTTGTTTGAAGAAAATGATATTTATTTTAGAGAAACAGAAATCATAATAATTGATCTTTAATTGATTTTTAATTTTTATTGAACATAATGTTATTTTCATAAAATAGATTCTGATGATGGTTTTCTCGTCCTTCATCTCCTCCTAGATCCTCACCTTGTCCCCTAGCCCCCACTCTTCTAACTCCACGCATTCTTTCTATCTCTTAAGAAAACAAACAGCCAAATAAAAAAGACTAGCAAGGATAAAATAAAACAAATTAACACAAAAAGATCCAAGAAAGACATTTAAAAAAAGTGCAAAAGTCTCTCTTTATCTCTCTCTCTCTCTCTCTCTCTCTCTCTCTCTCTCTTGCTCTCTCTCTCTCTTTCTCTGTCTCTAACACAAACAGAGAGAGAGAGAGAGAGAGAGAGAGACTGCTAAGGGTAGAAAAAACAAATAATCTATATGAAAAAAAAAGTCTAAAATGCCATTGAGTTAAGTTTGTGTTACTCAACTGCTGGACATGTTTCTTACCCTGTGAAGTTTGGTTTGTACACTCAGTGAAACTCCATTGGAGAAACTTTTTTTTTCATTTATGTGCAGATTTAATTGAAAATAGCTTCTGGGTTGCAAATGAGAAAGGGTGTCTAATGTCCCATCTTAGCATTGTTGGGGGACCTACATAAAAACCAAGCTTCTCACCTGCTACATATGTTCAGGGGACCTAGGTCCAGCCTGTGCTCACTCTTTAGTTGGTGATTCATTCTCTGGGAGCACCCAAGGATTTAGGTTAGTTGACTATGTTGGTCTTCCTATGGAGTCCCTATCCTCCTCAGGTGCCTCAATTCTTCCCTACTCTTCCATAAGACTCCCCAAGCTCTATCTCATGATTGAGTATGAGTCTCTGCATCTCTCCATTGGCTGATGAGTGGAGCCTCTCAGAGGGCAGTTATGCTAGGTTCTTGTTTGCAAGCATAACAGAGTATCATTAATAGTGTCCAGGATTGGTTCTGGCCCTTGGGATGGGTCTCATTTTGGGGAAGTGATTGGTTGGTCATTTATTCATACCTGTTCATTCATTTCTTCATACCTATTATAGCTCCAGAAGTCATAGTTAGAGCAATAAGACAACTGGAGGAAATCAAGGGGATACAAACAGGAAAGAAAGAAGTCAAAGTATCTGTAATTGTAGATGATGTGATTGTAGACGTAAGTGATCCTAAGACAGTTGACTGGATATAGTAGTCTGGTTCTGTAGTCTCTTAGATTTTGTAGAACATCTGGCCATGCACTTCTGGATTTTTACCATCTTCATGGAAATGTTGAGTATTTTTCTATTGGGTCTACCTTTTAATATTCTTTCTTTGGTCTGTACATTTAATGTTTTTATTATTAGGTATCATGTGGGCTTTCTTTTCTAGTCCAGTCTTCTTGGCCTTCTTTCATATGCCTCTTGTACCTTACTAGACACCTCTTTCTTAAATTGGAGAATTTTTCTTCTCTAATTTTGTTGAAAATATTTTTTGTGCCTTTGACCTGGGTTTCTTCTCCTTCCTCTATTTCTAATTATTCACAAATTTGTTGTTCTCATGGTGTCTCAGGGTCATGGGTGTTTTGTGGCTTTACTTCAGCTTTTTTTTTTTTTTAACTGTGGAATCCATTTCTTCTACCTTGTTTTCATCATCTGAAATCCTCTCCTCTGTGTCTTATTTTCTCTCTGTGAGGCTTACCTCTGAGGTTTGTAATTGACTTCCTAAGTCTTTCGTTTTCAGGTTTATTTTACTTCGGGTTTTCTTTGGTTATTCAATTTCTACTTTTATGTCTTGAGCAATCTTTATTATTTCATTCTACTGTTTGTGTTTCCACAGACTTCATTAATTCATAATCTGTTTAAGGTTCTTAAACATATCCATACTTGCTATTTTAAAGTCCATGTCTTGTGCTTCTGCTATATCACATTTCTCCATGTCTACTGTAGTAGGATTACTGGGTCTGATGAAGATACATTGTCCTGGCTGTTACTGTGTTTTTACAGTGATTTCTAGGCATCTGGGGTTGAAGTGGTTTTAGGTGTTAATATCTGGTCTTATCTCTTTTGGGTAGGCATTCTATTCCTTGGTTTTGGTTGCACTCTCTATCTTAGGAAATTGGAATGGATGTAGGGTACCTGGTAGGGGCTGCTTTTTCAGGCTGGGAGGTAGCAGAGAGGAATACAGGTGGGCTGGCAGAAAAGGCTCTAAGAGGCTTGAGGAAAGAGCTAAGGGGATTCTGTTCACATCTAGAAGTAGAGCCCCCATCAAGTTGAGATTGTGATAGGAAGAGGGGAATCCTACAAATAGGTTGTAATAACACAATGAATTATCTGGAAAGACAAGTACAGCAGAGCTAAGGGAACCCTGTGTTTAAAGCAAGAGTTGAGGTCTCCAGTGAATGGAGTTGAGGTGAAAGGCAGAACACCTGGAAGAAGGTTGTTATTGACTGAAAGTGGGGATGGAAAGATAATTGAGAACAAGAAGGATAATGTGATTCACCTGCCAGGTGTGGCTACCGGGAATCCTGAGTGGAAGAGGGTTCTATGTATAGAAGCACAAAAGGATGGAGGAAGGGAGGACAACTGAGCCACTGCAGGGTTTGGTTGAATCTCCCAAAACACCAGGGGGAAGAGAGGGAGGGAGGGAGGGAGGGAGGGAGGGAGGGAGGGAGGGAGGGAAGGAGAACCAGTGCAAGCAATCTGCTAAAGGGCTAGAGAAGAGACTGGAAAGACTGAAGTGGGAGACAGAAAGCAGAATGCAAGTCAACAACATGAGCACAGGTCAAGTGTGGCCACTGGCAATTCCAGGTACAAAGTCTATTAATTGATTTGTATTGGTGTCTTGTGGCACCAGCTTGACGCAGGACTGCAAAGTAACTCAAGCTCTAGGCATCCTTTACAGAACAGCATTTGTTTGAAGCGTCTCTTAGGACTGTGGAGAATGAAAATGTGAGCTTTGCATTGTGGCTGCAAATAAGAGGAGAGGGGCCTAGAGGAGCCTAAGGAAATGGGGGAGGGATCGGGGAGGTGCAAGGTCTTTCTGATAGACCATTCTCTACTGCTAATAATCTATCAATCACTTGTGACTACCATGCTTCCTCTCCACTGCCCTCCACTGACAATACCTCCATCACTGTGCCATCAGAAAGCCTGCATTACTATCTTTTGTATCTACAGAGACCATCTTTCTAACCCTCGGCATGCCAATTCTCCTGCTCTGCAAGAGGCTTCACAACTAGCGAACACATTACCCAGACCATTGTGACTGCAAAAGTGTCTGTGCCCTGTCTTTGCATGGGCCACTTTGAGCGTTCTCAGCTTGATGACTTGAGTTCCAACAGGGTAGAATATTAGCATATGGAAAACAAGGAGTCTTGATGATACACATTTCAGAAAGCACTATATTTATTATGAATTCTCAAGCTAAGCAATCATTTTAGCATATTGGGCAGAATATTTAAACTTTTGACACAATGGATTACAAAATAAATGACTTGAAACTTTATTCATCTTTGACTGTTTTTCTGAGATGTCTTTTTTTAAATGTGGAACATGAGAAACCCCATGTATTTCCTATGTTTCAAGCTGGGCCTAATGTCAAATTCCTGTGATACTTCATCAATGACTGAGAAAGAGAAGCAAGAATCCCCATTTTCTCTTTGAGAATGAAATTGTTGCAGAATATCTGAAGTGGGTGTTACATTTCAGTTCTAGTTCCAACAATAATCCTCAAAGAAAGAAGCTAGCTGTTTGCATATTTACTTTCCCAGAACTGACTACGTTTCTGCTTTGAAGTTTGTAGAATTCAGTTTCAGTTTTAACTATCTGAGTCAGACTATTTAGGACATCAGTTGTCCAAAGAGGTTTCATGTTCCAATGGTGGGGACCAAACTTGGGACGTGTGCAAGAGGCCTCCCATTGAGTCTCACCATTGGCCATCCCACTGTATTTTTATTGGCTGGATTGGGTGGGGTATTATAATTTTAGACACAATCTTACTATGTATCCCAGACTCCCCTTCAACTCACAGTCTTCCTGCTTCCACCACAAGGGTGATGAGATTGACAGTGGTACTCCATATCTGGCTTCAAATAACATTTATAAAAGTGGGGGTGGGGGATGAGAGATGGGAGGATGGGGTTTGGGGAGTGGTGGTGTTGCTATCAGAAATTTGACTCAACTCTCACACGTCTATTTCTTAGTTGAAGGACATATCTTGTCTGAAGATAGACTTCTTGGTCGACAGCTTTTTCCGGTGGCTTTTGTTGGTGTTGTTTGTTACAGGATTTTTAAATGGCAGTTGTTTTATAATCACTACTGCTTCTGAGGAACATAGACCTTTCTTAAGATTTGTCCATTGCTTGCTTTTAAATTTTTTGATTTCTGTTTTTACAATATATGATAATTTTGTATTTCTTTGTATCTATTTGATATTAACAGAGCACACACAATTGATATGTGTGTTTCTTTTGTAAATGCCAATATTTATTCACATTTTATTTCTGTGACATCCTCCATTTCCTATCTTGCTCAAACTTCATTAATATATGCATAAGATAGCTTGACACTCTGAAACATCACTCAATTCCTTGTTTTCCATGCTTTTCTCTCTGCATTTCAATTTTATTACATATATGTATATGTGAATAAACATAACTCTCTTCAAGGGAAAAGATTCTTTCAGCTATTTTAGCAGTGCTGATAATTTCACTCAATAAATATTTGATTATAAAGGTTATATTTAGAACTCTGAAGTTTCTATTTGTGCCGATTTTTAAATATCCCCATAAAATTTCCCATCTCTGGTTATTTTTTTAAAATCTCGTTTTACTTTCATTTCACTGAGAACCTCATACATGTGTTCTGCATCTGCATCATGCCAGCTTCTCCCATAATCTCCCCTCTTTCCGAATTCATTTTTTTATTATTGTATAAGAATCTTTTTATAAAGGGTTTTTTTAAAAAACATTATTAGTGGTTACTTTTTAAATGTTTTTTATATTTAATATACCTTAAGCAGTTCAATGGTAGGACCACTTCCAAACCTCCATGGGGCTAGCACACTCTCCTCTCTGATACTCCCAAATTATTACTTACTAAAACCTATATTCCATCCTGGCGGCCCTGGCCTGCAGCCCCCCTGACCACAATTTCTGGCTCTTACATATTGGCTGTCTCTCTGTCCTGCACTTCTCAGGCCTGATCTTTCTGCTTCCCTAGGATAGTGGTTCTGCCCTTTTTTTACTTTTTAAGCTGAGAAAACTCCAAACTTTTTCCTGTTTATATTGTTTCCTTTCTCACATTTCTTGATTATTCCTATGCACGGTGTCTAGCATATAAATACATACTATGTTGTGTGATCTTGGGTTTCATAAATTTCCCCTAAGGACTGTTGAGTTCCTTTCTACCAGGGAATAACTGGCAGATAGCCTTAATTCTATAGGATTGTTCTATGCTTTTGATAGTTTTGGACAATTTCTTCTAATAGCCTAACCACCACCACCACCACCCCCAAAAAAAAACATACTCAGTCTTAGGACAATGCAGAACCAACAAACTGAGTCCCTCAGTTGGTCAAGCAGAGTTTGAACTAACAAATATTCTTACTAGTGTGGTTAATGTTTCTTTTTTTTTTTTTTTTTTTTTTTTTAAGATTTTATGTATGAGTACACTGTTGCTGTCTTCTGACACACCAGAAGAGGGCATTGGGTCCCATTACAGATGGTTGTGAGCCACCATGTGGTTGCTGGGAATTGAACTCAGGACCTCTGGAAGAACAGTGAATGCTCTTAACCACTGAGCCATGTCTCCAGCCCGTGGCTAATGTTTCTGTTTGGTTCTTTTAGACTTTTTCCTATAGCCTTTTTTCTGGACATTTTGGAACCTCATACACATGTGTACATATCAGGGGTTGCACAAGACTCTGGAATTTCAAAGAATGTTACAAAGAAATTTTGGTAATTCCAGGTTTTTTGCACACTTTCCAACATTCTGGTGGGTCTGAGCACATCTTTGGCTTCCTGGGGCCACCAAAGCTATGAGTTTTTGCCTCATTTTAGGTGATCAATAGTATGTTTGCCTGTTTGTTGTTGTTGTTGTTGTTGTTGTTGTTGTTGTTGTTATTCTCTTTTGTTGGTCTTTTCTTTGCCATTATGCCAGATAGGTTTTTTTGTCACAAATACAGACAAATATTTGGGAAGAGGGTATTGTTCCCATCGGATGGTCCTGTGGGCATATTCTTGGTTAGTAGTGACTAATGTGGGAGGGTACAATATAATCTCTGTCTTGCCACCTTTGTGCAGATAACCCTGTATTATTTGAGAAAACAAACTGAGCAAGCTGTGCATGGTAAGCAAGCCGGTTAGCAACGGTTTCATGGTCCCTGCCTCTGCTTCTGCTTGAGCCCCTGCCCTCACTGAGGAACTATCACCAGGAACTGTAAGGTGCATAATAAATCCATTCCTCCTCCCCAACTGGTTTTAGTCAGTGTTTTATCACGGCAAAGAAACTAAATAGGCCAACTATTTATTTCTTAGCCATTTGTATTTTGCCTGTATTTTTTTTTTCCTGGTTTGTTCCACTCTGGACAACTGCTGGAAGAGGACAGTTGTATCTAGCAGCACTGTATCTTAGCATATGAGGTCACATCTAGCAAAATGAATGGGGTCTTACCTGATGTGAATGATGTATCGATATTTTACACTATACCATGTAACAGTTTGTTTTCAGTTTAGTTAATGTTAGGATCACTTAAGTTCTTCTCCAAAAATGAACAGTAAAAATCAAATAAAAAGAACATTTATATCCCCATTCTACAGCTATAACAAAAATCTTTAAAGCATTTAAAATACAAAGAGATGAAAGGGGATGTTTAAAGTCTATGTAATTTATGTTATTCTATGTGGTCTATAATAATGCATGGAATATGATATAACTGAGCAAAATTAACGCTTTATTAAGCATCTAGAACTAATCTCACAAAGAGCAGAATGTAGGTGTACCACTATCCTACGGAGGTGGCAGAGATGTAACGAGTGCTTTTTCTGAGAGTGAAGATAAACTCTTTCCTCTACATCTAGACACTAAGTCAAAACTGTCCCCTTAGCAGCCTTCACTGGCTGCTAAGTTGCTGCCAAGCAACTTCCTGGTGCTTGAAAGTTAAGGCTACTGCTTCTCTTTGCTAGGAATGTTATAGGCTACACTATCCTGACCCTATAGTGACTTTCAAGCCAAAAATAATGCAATATAAAATATTTTTATGTAGCTCTAAATAGGTATCAGACACCAAATATAGCAATACTTCTCAAATATTTCCTAGATATAATAATGCCTAATTATTCATGCTTCAAGGCTTTCCTACACAGAAAAAAAAATTTCTGCATGATCTTCCTCACCTACCAACAGTGTTCTTATTTCGTGGCAGATTAAATCAGAATTTATACTTCTGTTATGAGATTGCATTTCTTCCGGGGATAGAAATATTGATGCAAATGATATTTTATCATGTCACATTCACGAAGCTGTTTTAGATGCTCACAGGCTCTGAAATTCTCTTACCCCTCAAAACATATTTCATCCTGATCATAACATCATATTTTCCCCTCTCAGGCAAGATGAACAATCCATAGTCTTCTGTTGTTTCTTTCTTTAAGGTATAGTTTCTAGGTTGAGTGTCTAACATTTGTAATCAGCTACTTCATTTAATTCAGGTCGATTTTAAACACTAGGCATTCATTTGCTGGGCTGTGAGCAGTCTGTGGGTTTTTTTTTTTTTTTTTTTTTTTTTTTTTTTTTTTTTGGTTTTTGATTTAGATCTACAACATAAAGAAACAATTTTTCTTATCCTAATCTATAGTTGTCTGAAAAAGGAGGCACAATTGTAAGAAAGGCTACAGTTGCTGTTGGCAATCAGATGTCTACCCAGATGATTAAACCAAGCCTCCCAAAAAAGGCCTCTGCCATTCTCCACATGTTTTTATTCTTCCAACTGAATAATTTCTGTGCATAATTTATAGAAGAGTAATAGTTTTTTAAAATGGCTGTTCACTGCTTTAAATACCTATTTATTAGGATTTCTCTTTCTTATACTTTGAACAGAACTATAAACCAGGTTGAAGAACTATAAAAAGAGCTCAGATATATTTATCTTCCTATGACAAAAATTGGCTTGATTATTTAAAACAATGCTCCAAAAAAAAAACCACAGTTTCCTGGCTCATCTTATTTATGGTTCTAATTGAAGCATAATCAGTGAAGAAACTGAACTGTACTTAGGTCATTTGCATTTACTAGATTAATTATAACTGACTGATGGATGGATCTGCTTGCAAACTGCAAAGCCTATTTACTTTCTAATAGCAAACTTTTAATACTAAACCTAGTGTAAAGATTCCTGAGTGGGGAAGAGTATACATAAATCCCCCATGCAAGACAGTCTCTAGATATTTTTCTTTTAGCTTCAAATTGGAGGAAAGGGAGGAATGACATATAGTTTTATACTGTGACTTCTTCTGGCAATTCCTGAGTTAATCCCCCTTTAAGAGCACCAGCATGGTTGAAGGCAGGTAGCAGCCCTCTGGAGAAAGCCTTTGTTAGCACTTGAGTCGCTCTCTTTCTCCCATGAGAGCAGTCAGATGAAATGGGAATTGGGGAAGAAAAAAAAAAAAAAGTACATATTTGCTTCAACAGCCTAATAGGAAAACATGAAGAAGCCAAAAATGTTTCTGGATGAACATGAAGGCATCCCATTTAAAAGATGAAAATAACTAGCATTGCAATATAATACCAGTATCCCTGAACACAAACCCCCCACCCCACCCCCTGGTAGCAGGCTGTCCCTAAGGAATTCCTTCTCACATGTCTTTTTATTCCTCATTCACAGTCTCCAACTCCTTTTAGTCTTTCAGGAAAGTGGATGGTAAAACTTCACTAATGGCTTAGCAAAATCTTTAGCGTGGATCTGTGAATAAAATACTGGCAATCACTAAATCTCTATTCCCTTTCCCAGGCGTAGAACCTCCTGAAGAAAGATGTTAAGAAATTTGGCATGTACGTTCCAAGAAGGCAGTATTTTTCATTTTAGCTGCCCCTACATGCCATCCCCTTCAAGATTTTTACTGTAATTTACATGTTGCAATTTCTTCTTGCTAGTCCCTCCTTCTGATTGCCCAAAGCCAGCCTTCTAGTAACTGTTCTCTCATTCAGTATTATGCTCCTGTAATGGGCCTGTTGAAGCCCACCACGTGACTCCCAAGACCTCCAGAGGACTAATTTGTGCTTCGCCTTTGCTCAGTCATCCTTACTCTCAGTTTGACCTTTCCATTAGGACTCTCTTCCAAAACATTCCCTGCATCCATCGTCCCTATGACATGATACTAAATAACAGCAGTGGGTCTACAGGGCATCCTCTTGACACATTTGGAGAAATGAGCAAAAGGAGGAGAAAACAGAGCAGGAGTTCTAGGAAAGACTAGTCCCATCATTAGTTCACAGCTACTGGCACGACCATGATTTTGTTTTTAAAAATTCTCAAGCCTCCCTAGACGTTGGTTAACATCCTCACTTCATGAGCATCTTGAAAAGTCTAAAAACACTTTCTCCTAATTTCAACAAGACCAAGCATACAAACGCTTCACATCAAAATACATATTTGTCATGAGCACTTTAAATGACCCATGCCTTCAACCTAATTTTTAAAGAGTGGTATATTTTATCTAATTTAAGCTATGTTCAAAAGACAAGTCAATGTAATTTATAGAAACGTAAGTAAAGTCCAGCACTTGCGAGGCAGAGGCAGGCGGATTTCTGAGTTCGAGGCCAGCCTGGTCTACAGAGTGAGTTCCAGGACAGCCAGGGCTACACAGAGAAACCCTGTCTCAAAAAACAAAAACAAAAAACAAAAAACAAAAAACAAAAAAAAAAAAAAAAAAAAAAACCAAAAACAAAAACAAAAAACAAAAAAAAAAAAAGAAAGAAAAAAAAAGAAACATAAGTAAAGTTTGAATTGTGTGGATTTATTAAAAGCCTCACCGGTTTATTGTTTTATGGGATTCCTGCATCTGAGAAAGAGTGGATCTTTGGTTCTTGTGCCCACTCTTGGTCTCTTTTGCTTCTGTTGGCTTATCTTATCTAACTTTGATTGTTTTTGTTTTATCTTATTATATTTTGTTATTCTATTTTTAAAGTGAATGAAGGAAGGTAGGAAAACCTAGTCAATAGGATAAAGGTTAACAACTGAACTGTCTTTTATAACTGCTGGGAGAGGGAAAATCAGTTTTCTCCAATACAGTAACACTGGGTACAGCAACCACTCCAGAGCAGACCTCATGTTCAGGAAGAGTTGACCAACGTATAAAGATGGAAGAGGGAGAGGGCAGGGGATTGTTTGTTTCGGATATTTTTTTGTAAGTTTTTATCTGGTTACACTTTTGTGGGCTTTATTTTTTTTTTTCTTTCAGGGCATTGTTCTATTTTGTTTTCTTGTTTGAGGTAATTTTGTTGTATTAGATTTTTGGTTGTTGTTGTTGTTGTTGTTGTTGTTGTTGTTGTTGTTTTAGGAGTAATTTAAAGTTGGGAGGGTAGGGACAGAGAGAACTTGAAGGAGAGGAAAAAAGTGATCAAAATATATTTACATTTAAAAATTGTTTAAAATAATAAAAATATAAAACTAAAGGTAGATCAATCTGAGTAAAATATTCTAAACAGGGTTGTCTAAGCCCGGGCACTCAGCAAATCCTGGGATGCAGCTCTGCACTCAACCCACAGAACACAGAGGAAGCAGGGCTCCCAGGAGCTCTAACCTGGGCAGTATCTTAGGTAAGGAGACAGCAACACCTGCCCCAAACAGCAAGTAACTGGGGCCCACTGGGACTCAGGAATTCACTCCTGGCCCAGAGCACTGGTTCCTTCCTGACTGTGCCCAATCCCCCAGCTCTAATCCCAGTAGCAAAACCCAACCCAAACAGTTCTGACACAACCAAGATAATAGGAAAAACAGGCTACAGACAGAGACAGGGAAGGTAGCACTAAGGAGATCCAGATGGTGAAAGGCAAGCACAAGAACATAAGAATCAGCAACCCAGGGTAGTTGGCATCATCAGAACCTAATTCTCCCAAACTAGAAAGTCTTGAATTCCCTATATCACCAGGAAAGCAAGATTCAGATTTAAAATCACTTCTAATGATGATGATAGAGGACTTCAAGAAGGACATAACACTCTCAAAGAATTTGAGGAGAAAACAGGTAAACAGGTAGAAGCCCTCAAAGAGGAAACATAAAAATCCCTTAAAGAATTACAAGAGAACACAACCAAACAGGTGAAAGAATTGAACAAAACCATCTAGGACATAAAAACGGAAGTAGAAACAATAAAGAAATCTCAAAGGGAGAATACCCTGGAGATAGAAAACCTAGGAAAGAAATCAGGAGTCATAGATGCAAGCATCACCAACAAATACAAGAGATAGAAGAGAGAATCTCAGGTGCAGAAGATACCATAGAAAACATTGACACAAATGACAAAGAAAACACAAAATGCAAAACATCCAGGAAATCTAGGACACAATGAGAAGACCAAACTTAAAAGTAATAAGTATAGAAGAGAGTGAAGATTCCCAACTTAAAGGGCCAATAAATATCTTCAACAAAATTATAGAAGAAAACTTTCCTAACCTAAAGAACAAGATGCCCATAAACATAAAAGAAGCCTACAGAATGCCAAATAGACTAGACCAGAAAAGAAATACCTCCTGTCACATAATAATCAAAACACCAAATGCATAAAACAAAGAAAGAATATTAAATGCAGTAAGGGAAAAAGGCCAAGTAACATAAAAAGGCAGATCTATCAGAATTACACCAGACTTCTCACTAGATACTATGAAAGCCAGAAGATGCTGGACAGGTAACATACAGACCCTAAGAGACACAAATGCCAACCCAAGCTACTATACCCAGCAAAACTCTCAATTACCATAGATGGAGAAACCAAGATATTTCACAACAAAACCAAATTTACACAGTATCTTTCCACCCACCCAGCACTGCAAAGGACAATAGTAGGAAAGCTCCAATACAAGGAGGAAAATTATACCCTAGAAAGAGCAAGAAAGTAATTCTCTTCCAACAAATCCAACAGAAGATAGCCACACAAACTATCTGTATTAGCAATGCCACTGCTAATAACAAAAATAACAGGAAGCAACAATCTCCTCTCCGTAACATCTCTTAACACCAATGGAGTCAGTTCCCCAATTAAAAGACATAGGCTAATGGACTAGATATGTGAACAGGACTCAGCATTTTGCTGCATACAGGAAACCCACCTCAGTAACAAAGACAGATACTACTTTAGAGTAAAAGGCTGAAAAACAATCTTTCAAGCAAATAGTCCTAAGAAACAAGCTGAAGTAGCCATTCTAAAACCTCCAGTCTGAGAACACAAAGGGAGGTACTCCTGGCTCCACCTGTATAGGTAGTTGAGGGTGGCCTTGTCAGACATCAGTGGAAGTGGAGAGCCTTAGTACCTAAAAGTTTGGATTCCCTAGTTTTGGGGAATTTGAGAGCAGGGAGGTGAGAATGGGAGGATGGTGGGAGCACACCCTCATAGAAATAGGAGGGGGGATGGGATAAGGGGTTTTGGGGGGGAATGGGAGAGGAGATAACATTGAAAGGTAAATAAGTAAAATATCCGATTTTTAAAAAAAAAAAAAACAGATAATGGCTCTGGCAATTGTAGTTGAGAAGTCAAGCCTTTTTGTCAACAATTTATTACAGGGATTTTGTATAATCCTCAAGGACAAGATATTGTGAAAGAGGCCCATGGAACTTAAAAAGATTGGTGAGACATACTGTTGCTGAGACAAAGAATGATGCTGACCTGTAAGCTTGCTGAGTGCCCTGACAAGGGTGACTGGGGAGCTGTATTGGATATATGTTCCTGACCCACCTTTGCTTGCCTATATCCCAGATGGGACAAGCTGCCTTGCCTCAAGTTTTTAGACTTTGTGGGATAGAGAATTGAAAAGAGAAATTATGTCTCTTGTATTCTTCTTAAAGATGACCAGCTATTAGAATTCCATCAAGTACTGGTCTAGGACTCAATCCAATATGGGAAATAACAGTCTACTTTTGGAAGACTGAATCTGGACTTTGTCAGGAACATATTTGGAAGCTAGCTGTAGCTTGCTATGATGTTAGGATAGCAAGAAATAATGTTGGGACAGGATATGAACTTCAAACAAGGGTTAGTGCATGTTTTAAGACTCCTTTAATTGTCAGGCTAAAATTGATTTTGTCTCTTCTACAGCATTTGTTGTAAGTTGTATTGACTGTATAATTTCCAATTATGTTAGTGTGTTGAAACCTGGCATGTCTGTTACGAGGGTCTACCAACCAGCTTTTGTCTCACTGCCCTGAGTATTAGAAAACCTTGATTCTCTGGAAAAAGCTTGAAAGTGCTGAAAGAAGTGAGTTGGTCTTTAAGCAAGAGGATAGCAGGTTTGATTATTGCTGATATAACAGCTTTAATTCCATTAATTGCTAGCACCACTGCTTCTGCAATAGCATTGGCACAAGGAGTCAGAATAACTATTTTTGTTAATCATCTAGCAAAAAAAAAGTTAATAATATATTGAGTATACAAAAGGATTTGTATACTCAATATATTATTCTTGGAACAATGAATGATGCTCTATAACCCATTCAGATTATCTGAAGGAGGTTCAGGGTTCAAGAGTTAGGAGCCATCCCAAATGTCATGACAAATATCACTGGAGTAGAACACTACTTTGAAATTCACAATGATTGTCACTATAATTAGAAAAAAGTTTAAAGACACCTGTAGGATATTTGGCATAATCCTAACACCTCTCTGGGTGTGTTAACATTGTGTAGTGAGATTATAAATTTTAAAAATGCTGCTCTGTTGAGCTTTGATGCTGCAGATAATGCCAATAAAATTATTCATGGCCTGAGCTCAGTATTTCCATTTTGGACAAACCCCCAAAATAGCATATATCGTTTGATCAGACTAGCCCTTCTTGTCCTGGGAATACTTTTATTCCTGTCCATCATGTTAAAGCTTATCTTGAACAACATCAACATGTTGGCAGCCAAAGTACATGGCTTAATCCTGAAAATGGACCCCCAGACAGAGTTATTAAATTAACAGGCTGGCAAGCCAAGGAAGGGTAAGATTCTGCACAAAACTTTACCAACCTAAGACAGAAGTGCATTGCCTTTGATAATGCATATTCCATGATGGGTAAGGAAGGAATGACCTAAGACAGGCTCAGTCTTGTTAATGAAATAAAAAAGGGGGAGAGGTGGAGAGCCTTTGGGGCTATTTGGCAAGAAGCTGACATGGGCCAAGGACAAGAAAAGGGGCTGCTTGACAGGAATTGGCCAAGGACAAGGAAATAGGTTTCAAGCATGAATCTGACATTAGACTAGAAGAAAGAAGTAATTTCAGGTAGGAGTCTAATCTTAGGCTACAACAAAGAAGTAATCTCAGGCAAGAATCTAAATATTAGGCCAGAACAAAGAAGTAATTTCAGACAGGAATCTAAATTTTAGGCTAGAACAAGGAAGTAGGCTTCAGACAGGAAAATGACCTTGGGCTAGGAAAAGGAAGTAGGCTCAGATACTTTGGTCATCTTGATAAGCCTTTAGAAACAGTGATCAGGGGAGTTTTCAGGTAACTGGGTTTAATGTCTTGCTTTTTCTTTAACTATTTGTGTTTATTGTATTGCTTGTTCCTCGACTATTTGCATCTATTGTATTGCTAGAGCCTCAACCTAGAACTGACATTATTATATTCATGTAATCAAAATGGTATAAAAGCATGAAGGAAGAGGGGGTATAGGATAGGGAGTTCTAGGGAGGGGAAATGGGGAAAGGGGATGACATCTGTATTGTAAATAAATAAAATATTCAATGAAAATTAAACTTAAAAAAAATAAATAACACATGACAAAAACAAAAAATATTCTAAACAGATTCTCCAGTATATGAATCTATGTTTATATTCTAATATTTAATATATCCTAATATTATATATGTATCTAAAAACAACCTAAATCACTGGATGTTTGAGAACTTCTATAATTCTCTATCTGCCATATATATATATATATATATATATATATATATATATATATATATAAAGTTGATGTGATATGTGTGTGTATGTTTTTATGTACCCATTACAACAATAATTGATATTTCTTTTTGTCATTGAAAAAAATTGTACAAGATATTTTGCTATGATAGAAGTAATTTGCTCAAGAAACAAATATAAGATAGTATTTAATCTTCTACAAAATTATATTCTATGCACAAATTTTGGACACATTTTGTCAGATAGATGGTAGACAGATAGATAAGTATAGAGATATATAGATGATAGACACATAGATGACAGATGATAGACAAAGAAATGGTAGATGATAGATACATACATACATACACATACATATGTACATGGATAGACTAATAATAAAAGAAGCATATATTTGTTGGGGTTAAAATTTATTTGTGTATATGAGTGCTCTATTTTCATGTATGCCTACATGTCAGATGAGGACATCAGATCTTATAAGCCACCACTCAGGACCTCTGGAATAGCAGTCAGTGCTCTTATATGCTGAGCCATCTCTCCAGCCCCACCATTCCAACCTTTATTCTTTCATAATCCCTTCCAACCCACCAACACTAGGTAAGAGAGAAAGAAGGTTAGAAACAAAGTGGAGCATAGACCTCTTTAGACTGGTGTCAACCTCCTTGGGGAAAGTCCAAACTTTGTTGTCAGATATCCAATTTCTTCTTCTCATTTGTCTCTTTGATCATGACTATTTAAAAACTGCAGCGGCAGAAACCATCAGCATCCTCCTTGGAGCATGTGCCCACTTGTCTACCTGGCCCCTTCCTGGGCTCTGGCATTTATACACTCTGAAAAGTTCCCAGAATTCCAAACATAAGCTATCTGCCACAGGGCAAAATCACACCCCTGCTAGTGCAGGAGGCAAATCATAATCATCTGCTGTGAAGCAGCCTCTTATCCCACACCTGGAATTAAAATAAAAAACATTGTCACATAACTGAGTTTTTGAAGAAACCAAAATTCTTACGACATATATTGATAGCGATTGAGTGAAGAGTAAAGTTGTGACTGGTTTGCATTTCTCTTTCTGCTTTTTCTGTGGTGACATAGACTAATTTTGTAGTTAACAAACTCTGAAGGAAGCTTTGTCACTTTAAGTAAAAATGCCCAACAAAGACTAAGTTTCTTATAGGAAATGGGAAGAGTTCCTGAGGTGAGTACAATGGTTTCTTTGCCAGGCAGTAATAGAGGTAGGGGCATCAGATGTTCACAGATTGTTAGAGAGTGGCACTTATGAACAACATGCAGAGCACTTGAAACTAAGGTTTGTGACAACTTTTGAAATGCCACACATGCCAAGCCAATTTTGGATAACACGGATGTGGAGTGCATTTACAAAAGAGGATCGCCATGATCAGATTGCATTTTCACAAATGATCATCCTGGAAGCACCGTGAACTGACAATCGATTACAATATTTTCTGCAAGCCTTGGTGGGATCTCTCCACAGTGGTACCAATGGTGTTGGAGAGGAGAGATCTAAGTTTATAGATCCTAAGTAGGTAGAAACTGGAGTTAGTAGAGAAGCCTAGATGCAGGCTTTATCCGGTTCTTAACAAAGCAGCAGCAGAATAGATAATGATGCTATTCTCTGTGTCTGGGGGCAAGTGAGAAATGTGGACTTGAAGGAAGGAGGAATAGGTGCTAAACAGAATGGATGCTGAGTATCCCCAGCCCACCTAAGTGATACTTTCCAGTGGGAAGCTGCAACACTAGAGTCTGGAGCATTGCTGGGAGTTGCCAGCTGCAGACAGGCATTTAGGAACTGGCTTCCCACCTGCATGGTGGTTCTCTACATGCTCTTCACCTACCTTTCATCCCACAGCTCAGAGCAACCTTGTTTGCATCTATTTCTCTCCATCAACACTTCTCACTAAGGTACCAACACTCTTCTTCAAGGTACCACATTTTTACAGAATGTAAGTCTTGGATTGAATGTGGCAATATGTGAAGTGAGAATTGGGATCACAATTGCATCATGATTTGTTAAAAAATAAAATAAGAGCCCCAAAAGATACTGAACCTCCTATCCAGTAAGAGGCAAATGAGATTTCTCTCTAAGTCTAAGAGATATGAAAATCTCAGCTCTGGAGATTTGTCAATGATATTGAATGTTACATAAATACAAATAAAGTAAAATGTTTACATTTTTCTATGGACTGGTCAGCCTGGAGGTCTTCAGGTGTTTCACTAGTCATTGGCTATCTGTCATAATATGGAAGAAATTATATAAGACTGTTTCGCAGGATTGTGGAAAAAAAGGTATAGGAGGACCATGGATATAACTAATCTGTCAAAGAGCTTGGCTTCTAATGGGAGGTTGGAAGTGAGGGATGAGGTGTAAGAAAGGAGGAAGAAAGTATGGTTTTAGAATTGATTTGTCTTCTTTGAGAAGCAAACAATCTACTCTGTCTCAGAATAAACACTCCACCTGGGAGAGGGATCATGGCCTTTAGATTAGTCTTAGGTGGAGGTCATTACAGAGAAACTTAAATTTTTCTTTCAATAAGACACCAAGAGCACAGTTTAGTTAATATCCACTTAAAAAGGATGAGATCAAGAAATTTATCGCCATGAATACCAAAATAACCCAGATCAAGCATACAATCAGCTTTCAAAGTAAAATAAAACCTCTTACCCATGCCACCAGATTAGATTTCCATGGACAGGGGTGTAGCAAGGGTAGAGGTTTGCAGCTGCCACCAAAGCAAGGATTAAAAAGTGATGATCAAGGTAACCCTTGTTCAGAAGATGACCTTGAAAGAGTTTCAATGCACGCTGTAAAGCTAAAACTGTCCGGTGTGTTCAAGTACCAGTCTGGAACCTGTTGTTAGAAGTGTTAATGAGGGAGACAGAGTTCAAAACAGGGCAGGGAGGCAGTGGGGGAGGCACACATTCTGATCCTTTTAGAAGCCACTATACGGTGTTGACCTTGGCTCTGGCTGGACCCCAGGATCACAGATGATTTCAATAAAGGAAAGACATGATCTTCATTATGTTTCAAATGACCAGGCAGCTACTGTTGGGGACAGACTCAGAGTTCACAGGGTCACAGCACCCAGGTGAGAGAAATGGCTGCTTGAATCTGGGGGATCACAGCAGGTCAGACTGGGTGCATTTTGCAAAGAAAACCTATGGTCATTTCTTGTTGCATTGATTCTACAGTGTGAGAAAAAGAAAAGAGAAGAGGAGGGGTTCAGGGTTGGGATTTAAAGTAAGGAATGATCACGTTACCACCCCTTGAAACAGAACCCTTAGTATGGCCAGTCATCAGGACACCCAGGTTTTAAAGAGAAAAGCCAGGTCTAGGTGTCAGTGCTGTAAAATGGCGCCATCTGTTGGGCAGTTGCACACACAAGTGCCAAGGACACTGCGGAATTATTTGCTGGATTTTCAAGATTCAAGTTCCCAGTTCTACAGAGGACAAAAGAAGATGGTTTATTTACTGGCAGCCTGCCTTGACATTTTGTGTTTCTACCTTCGGACAAAGCACATAGATGGGACAAGGTCAATCCTGGATAATTAGAACGGTTAAGCATAATCTATCTTCCTCAAAGAGACACTTCTACATCTCTTCTAAATAGAGTTCTGGAATATGAGTTCATTCATAGTTTGTAGAGGGAAACAAAAGCAGGTGTTTGCATAGTATCTAAGAGACGTAGAAATGAAACTCAGAAGTGAGTTTCCTGCACCCACCGCTTCCCAGCACACTGTTGTGACCAAGTAATTCTGAGCCCCATGTGAAGCTATCTTGAAATGAAAGTGTCTGTCACCTTTGTAGAGGGACATATTTTCACTCAGTGGATTTGTAGTTTTACCTAAGGATTTGATACAAGACTACTTCCTTTTACATTTATTTAGTGTGCATGCATGTGTGTGTGTGTGTGTGTGTGTGTGTGTGTGTGTATGTGTGTGTGTGTGTGTGTGTGAGAGAGAGAGAGAGTCTCTGTGTGTGTATACATGTGTATATATCATAGAATAAATGTGGGGTCAGAGTAAAACTATTAGAATTCAGTTTCTCCTTTTCCTCTACAGGAATCTGTGTTTGAACTCAGGTCATCAGGTTTGGCAGCAAACACATTTACCTACTAAGCCCTTCTACAGACCCAGAACAACTTTAAAAGAACTATATCTAAATAATATACATTCTGATCTTATAGAAAAATTCAGTCACCTATGGAACAGTCCATTATTCTGTTTGTCATTATATCCTTTCACTGATTATTTTGCTGTTGACAACATTCTTTCAGTTTGAAAAAGAGCAAAAATTCTAGGCTAGAAGGCCTGAGAATGGAATTGTGAATTCCAGCAGTCTTTATCATCGTCCCACCAGTCACTCAGCACAGCCCTGCACAGCAAGTGGGGAGAACAGATCTACAGGAGAACATCAGGAGTCCAGCTCCTAGTCCACTTTGTTACAAGAAGTGTGTGTGTGTGTGTGTGTGTGTGTGTGTGTGTGTGTGTGTGTGTGTCTGTGTGTCTGTGTGTCTGTGTGTCTGTGTAGGCGTCTTCTTACCTCCCAAATATAATAATACATCTACTTCTTCTGTATCTTTTTATTTCTCTATATGTCTACTTTAATGTAGTCTTACTCTTATTATGCCTCTAATTTTAGCACATTTTTCTATTATACTATATTTCAAAACATAAAACTGTAGTGTCTACTTTTCTATATCTCCAAACAGTAGCTGGAATGTGATGTCTCAAATTATAAGCGGATAAGACTGGCCATTATTTATAGATTTTTGTGCCAGACAGATTTTTTTTCCTCAATTAAATTACTTTTAGAGAAATGGCTATATTGCCAGGAACCTGAATATTATCATATGTAATGTTTTTTTTTTTTCATCTAGTCTAGAGATAGAGATAAAAAATTTAGGTTAACATCTTAGGTTTTCCATTAAATTGTCAGTAATAAATTTAAGTGTTTGGTGCAAGACTGAAATGTTTACCTGTGTAATAAAATATTAACAAATAAATATATCATTATATGGTCAGATTTCTGAGAGAATCTACTTTTTCTAATATAATTTTAATAAATGTTAAAACTCAGAAGTTCACAAAGGGTAACTACTTTCCTGACCAGCTACAGTTCATAGGAGTGGATGAAGAGCTACAGTGTCTGAAATAATGGAGTCTGTTGTGTCCTAAACCATACTGCCTGTGTGGTATAGAGGTCCAGGGCATAGGCTGTGGATTAACCAGACTCACACAGGGCCCCCAGCTTTACTGCTCATTAGCAGGTGACTGTGGTGAAGCCTTCTCACTTCCTATGGCCCAGATCCCTCACCTCTACAGAGGCGCATAATTATAATATTATGTAGCTAAAGTGGTTGTGATGTATCAAAGGCTTTACAAATGAATTTTGCCTCATACAGAAATGTGAGCAATTTTTTTCACTAACGCTCTGAGATTGAATGTGTTCATCAGAGTAGAAGGTTTGCTTGCTTTTAAGGAGCTATTGGAGTTGAGTGTGGTTTAGGCTAGAGAGAGCTGATGCCACCGTAGTTGGGAATTAGGGGTATCTGGGAGAGAATTTAAGAGTGTGCACCTGGTCACAAATAGATTGAAAGATTTGAGGAATATAAAACAGAGTTCTAAAGACTACCACCTAAACAGTTCTAATTTTGGAAAATTGATCTGCACAAGTAGGCAGGCTAATTTTAGAAGAACTCAGTCATTCTTCAGAAAGTATCTTGAAAACCTGCAGAATACTATTTCTTACTCAGTATTTCCCACTTTAACAGAACCCACATTCACACATGTATACAAAGGTGACATCCAGTAATGAGGTTTCAACAGCTCCCAAGTCATTGTGGTAAAGTGAGGAGACAAGATGTCAAGCCTCGCTTTTCTGGAAGAATAGTTTGAAATAATGGCATCTATAAAGACAGGGAAAGAGGAAATAGAGACAGTTTTTTCTACTTAAAAGTGCTAATGCTGTCCTATACAAACCTGTTTCTTTCCATCTCTTTAATGTAATATAATAAGAAATATAACGTAATAGAAAATATATGTTCTTGGAATTGAATGGGGCATAGCAAGTCACTGTTCATATTAACCTGGTGAGTTAAAGAATTGAAAATATGATCTTATAGAATCTTATTAAGACAATGCCGCAGAATAACTCCTACATAAGGAGACTGTTCTCTGGCATGCCTTTTTGGTGTTTTCCCATCTCTACAAATAATTGTATCCTCTGTTCGCTTTTTCCTCTCCCTCTGCTGTTTCGTTCATGGAATCAATCAATATTGTACTGCCCTTGATCATGTTTGAAAGGTGTGTAATGAGAAAACATTAGTGATCTGGCAATTAGAGGGAGAAAAGAACTGACGTTCCAGATGGAATTTAGTTTTAACAAAAGTTATTTTTCAAAATTAGACCTCAGAAATACAAGAAATACTTATAAATAAGGAATATGTAAATATATTTTAAAGGACCTAAAATTCGGAGGGAAAGAGAAACAATTCTAAGCACTTTATCTAAAATTTGTCTTTTAGAGAATGTTTCCAATAAAGGGCACAGTTCTCAAATTCTGCAGATTAAATGGAAAGGAGAAAAAGGCAGAAATGATTTGAAATGATCAATACAAAAAAAAAAAGGAATTAAAACCTATCCTATTCCTTGTGTGGATGTCTGAGTAAAGGCGGAATGCAATGGCATCTGAGATGAAGAGAATGAATATACCACGGTTATGTCTGCCAGGACCTCAGAGTGAATTTATAAAGAAAGCACCCAAGCCATATGGCTCAAGAGCAAGACCAGGCGAGGGACAGGAAAGGGCTCTGAAACACTAACACACAGGGATGTTTGAGTACTAGAAGAGACGACAGTGAAGTCTCAGCATAGTGACTGAGAGAGAAACAGTAAGAAGGGAAATACACAAAAACAAAAGCCGAGTTCTTAAAAGACCTTTTAACCTAACACGTGTGTGTATAATGCAAAGTCACTGGGGGTGGGGTGGGAGAAGAAGGAAGGTTATTATCTGGTTTACCTTTGTAAAATGTGGACTCGAGATGTGAAAAACAGACTGAAAATGATCAATGAGGATCAATTAAGGTACTAGACTGTTCCAGTCAAGAGTACTGGGTGAGTGTCACAAATGACAGGGACAGGTGGTGAGAAGTTGGGTGAAGGCTCATTTTTTTTTAAAGGAAAGTTAAAGTCTGCTACTAGCTTAGATAAGAGAAGGAACAAACGACCACACCTAGAACTCCTTACCCGAATGACAAGATGAATTCTGAGATACACGGATGAAGGACACTGTAGGAGGAGAAGACATGGGAAGGTGTGGAATTGAGCTCTGTTTTCAGCTGAACTCTCAATTGTGTTTCTGCAGCCCATCTTGGGCCAGTGTCCTGGGATACCTACAGTTCTAAATTTTGCTCATGAAAGACAATGTGGACAGCAAATCTTTCCTAAGGTTTTAGTGTAACAACATGTGGGAAAAGTAATAAATATAACAAAACTCTAAAAATAAAATTAAAACTAATTTGAGCAAGCAGAAGTTTATATTCTAGAAAAACCCACTGCTGATAGGCCCTGCTCACTGTTTCAAGAAGCCCAGCCCGTTTTTACAGTTTTAGGTACCTACATGATTATCCACAAGAACTAGTTGGTATTTCTTTAAGTCTTATGTCTTACCAAGTGAGCTAGTCCCCTGTATTTCTACAAAAGAAATGAAGATACATGTTCATAGAAAGACCTGGAAAAAATGTTGACAGTGCCATTTTTTTTTATAGTAACCTTAATGTAGAGACAACTGTAATGTCCTTTATCAGATGGGCAAATAACAAGGCGTGGCATTATGGGAGATCTCAAAGTAAAGGCTGCAATCATGTTAATATTAGAAGAGTAGCAAGCCCCTATCTCCAGCACTATCGCTCACACTGACATGATAACAGATAACCTTAAGACGGACACTTGCAAAGCGCACCCCTACAACAACAATGTGACCAAGCCAGACTCTGCTAATGAATGAGCAAATCATTGAATCAGATTACTGAATTGAAAATATTGAAAGGAAAATATCATTTTCCTTTCTCATTTTGCTGAACCATAAAGCAGTCTCCCTAGATTAGTCTGCCTACACCCACAGCCAAACAGTGGATGGAGCTTGGGGACTCTTATGCAAGAGTAGGAGGAAAGATTGAGTGCCCTGAAGAGGATAGGCACTCCACAAGAAGACCAACAGAGCCAACTAACCTGAACCCTTGGGTCTCTCAAAGTCTGAACTGCCAACCAAAAAGGATACACTGGCCTCCGGCACATATGTAGCAGACGTGCAGCTTGGTCTTCGTGAGGGTCCTGAACAAGTGAAGCAGGCACTGTCCCAAAAGCTGTTGCCTATCTGTGGGATATGTTCTTCTAGCTGGGCTGCCTCATCTGGCCTCAATGGGAGAGGAAGTGCCTACCCCCTGCAGAGACTTGGTGTGCCAGGATCAGGGAATAACCAGGGGAGCCCCACCCTCTCAGGGAAGAAGGAGAAGAAAGACAGGGAAAGGATTGTGGGAGGAGAAACTGGAAGGCAGTAGTGAAAGGATGTAACATGAATTTTTAAAAAGAGAGAGAGAGAAGAAAATCTGCCTAGGTGATTCAGAGTCAAGTACAGATGCCTACATGGACCCAAACAATTCCACCAAAAAGAATTGCCACACAAAACTCAGGCCTTATAGCTTACCCACAGAACAATAAGCAGAAAACAATTGCTATTATTTCAAAATCACTGAATTCTGGGGTGTTTTGCTATGTGACAAATGTAACTGAATGTGATATATTCACATTCAAATAAACCATTCGGTTACAGGTATATCAATATGTTGGATCAATCCCCCCTAAATGTCTTTTTCTTTTTCTTTTTTTGAATATATTTCTTTTTTAAAACTTTTATTGGATATTTTATTTATTTACATTTCAAATGTTATCCCCATTCCCAGTTTCCCCTCCAAAAACCCCCTATCTCATAGCCCATTCCCCTGCTTCTTTGAGGGTGCTCCCCCACCCACCCACTCACTCCCACCTCACCGCCCTGGCATTCCCCTATGCTGGAGCATTGAGCCTTCACAGGACCAAGGACCTCTTTTCCCATTGATGCCAGATAAGGCCATCTTCTGTCACATATGCAGCTGGAGCCATGGGCCCCTCCATGTGTACTCCTTGGTTTAGTCCCTGAGAGCTTAGGGGGCTCTGGTTGGTTGATATTGTTGTTCTTCCTATGGGGTTGCAAACCCCTTCAGCTCCTTCAATTCTGTCTTTTGCTGAAAGCTGCCGATCACAAAGCAATGAGCTTCTGTTTTGATGAAGTTCAGGAGCCATGAGACTTGTTCACTGGTTATCAATATCAGAGCAGTAGTTACAGTAGGCGTGTGGGTGGGATGTGGTTTCAGAGAATAGACACAAAAAGAAATCGAATATGGAATAATATTAGATAGAATAAATACCTTGGCCTTCAAGATGACTCAGGGGTATAAATGTGCTTGCTGCCCAATCTGATATTCTGAGTTTGAAGTGCTATTCTGTGCCTTTTGCTGTTTAGGAAATGCTTCCCTGACAGGTGGGCTTGGAATATCATAATCTTCATGATAACACTCATTCTGTGGGGGATAATTTTTGTTTACTGTAAAGAAACACCATATTTAAAAAAAAAAAAAAAAAAAAAAAAACATGAATGTCTCAACCACTATGGAAATGTTTATTCGCTGAACTTTCAAGATTTTAATGGAGAAAGGGGGGGGGGCAGCCTCAAGTGTTGGAGATGAAGAGTTAGATTTGAAAACATTGCTCTCCTCTCTTCTGAGCAAGAAAAACAGTTGGTGAGGTTCCATGATCTTAGAACGGCTAGTCTTACTTACCACCCACATAAAATGAGGTTTGTTCTGCTCATCAGTTGTAAGCTGAAAGTAATTAGTGCCTCACCAATACATGTCTAATGTAAGGATCCTGCTCGGGGCTGTAGAACTAAGCACAAACAAGTCAGGGGAGGACTATAAAACCATGATGAGTTGGGACTACGGAAAGGATCTGAGATGGTAATTAAATGAGTGGGAGGAGCCCTCTCCCCTCTACATCCCCAGCGTTCCCTCGAGCAGTTAAACTACTCTGTGGCTCATCTGAAGCTTGAATCATTTTGTTTCTCGCTGATTTCAAAGCTCTACTAACCCCACAACTCGGTTCTATTCTACGTATTCAAATTTCTAAACTGGAATGGTACATGAACTTAGCTTTAGCTTCTTATGTGAATTCACCCTGGTATTCTCTCCTTGGATTCTGTATCACATGTTGGCTAAGTTAACAGTGCTATGTTGAAGTCATATTTTAGATCTGTAGAGCTGGGTTGACATTCTCTCATGCCTCTCTTAATTTTTCTAGGCTTTGGTTTTCTTATTCATGAATCATGAACAATGAAAAAAGTTGTTTTTAGTTTAAAGCAGTAGCCATAAAAATGTTAGCACACATGGTCAGAATATTATGAGTCTATTTACTGTATTTGAGTATTAATCTCTTTCCTGCTTCAAACCAAGATATAATAGTATTTATGTCACTTGTTGGTTTGGGGGTTTAAGCATTTTAAAATTTAAAAAAGCTTGTAATCCAGCTCAGTGTAAAATGCTTGCCTAGAATGTACAAGGCTTTCAGTTAAATCTCTAACGCTGCCCAAAACTTAATAATAAAAATAAAATGTACAAACACAGTTGCATTTACTAAGCATACATATTCCTAAATGACAGTAATTATTTCTTTTTTGTTTGTTTGTTTGTTTGTTTTGTTTGTTTTGTTTTGTTTTTCGACACAGGGTTTCTCTGTATAGCCCTGGCTGTCCTGGCACTCACTCTGTACACCAGGCTGGCCTCGAATTCAGAAATTCACCTGCCTCTGCCTCCCAAGTGCTGGGATTAAAGGCGTGCACCACCACTGCCCGGCCAGTAACTATTTCATCATTGATGATATTCCTTTGTGACCTAGTGTTTCACATAATTTTTTCACTTTTATATAAATATTAAACTTACTGGAGGTAATCAAAAATGCATAATGAATAAAAAAACAAAGTTGGAATGGCAGAGCCTAGAATGTGTAAGGTCCTGAATTCACTCTAGCACTGTGAGAGAAAAGGAGCCAGAAATGAAGAAAAGAGAAAAGGAGGAGGCAGAAAGGAGAGAGAGAAAGGAGGCAGATAAGAACATAGAAAGGGAACTCAGAAACAGTGAGGGAAGTGCACCAGTCAGGGCCAGGTTTTCACTCCATAGTGTCCCAGCCTAGCTAGGTCATACTCTTACCCGTGGGTAACATTGATGGACCTTTTAAATGACATTTCAGTTCAGTCTTCTGCCTTTTGAAATTACTTACAGAAAGGAAATGGCGTTCAAATTTGTGCCTTCCCCAGCTCACATCTTATTGCCTTGGGGCTTTTTCTTTAATGCTACCGCCTCCATTCCAATCATCTGCCTTGGCCATGTAACATAACACGTGGTCTGCTTCCATTGAAAGTTTCTTTGAACGCTGCACAAATGCTTTCTATAGAAGCATAAGACTGGATCCAACAGATGTCATGAAAAAAGGAATCAATTGCTCAAAGATCGCTGCTAGCTGGATTTTTAACACCTTAATAATACATTGTGTTTACTCTAACCTCTTGAGGTTCTAGCTGGTACATGTCAAGCTCTGTCTTTCATCTTTTGCTTTATTGCTTAACACAGCAGGAGCGCCATTTTTACTGACATTTTTGTATAATTAACAAATTACCTACATTTTTATTTAATCCATAACATGTTTTTTTTATAATTGTGCTTGTCGTCTAACATGTGTTTGATACTATTATCTTGTCAAAAGGAGAAATGCTTTTTATGAAAATTTATTAGAGTAGGGTAACGCGAAGTTTCTTGCATTTTACCAATCAGACTAGGTCAAGAACGCTAGGCTGTGAGAAGACAGCCGTGATGCAAAGCCAAGGTGCATACCTGTTGGTCAGGCCAAGACGTACAGGGTTAGAAAGGGTGAGGTCAGGCTTGCAGCTTTTCTGGCGATATTTCTTACTTTCTAGCCTGCATTTCTTACTCAGTTCCTGGTTCTGTAAATGGGCTTCTAACTGTATGCTAACTTATAGTCTAGAAGGTGATAACTAGTATATTCCAGATAAATTTCTGGCAGAATTGTTGCAGGGAGGATTCTAACCTAAGTTTTAGTAAAGGGACAGCTATCTGTTCAAAAACCATCATCTTCAGGCATGCATCCATGCAATTGTAGACATTCTAGATAGCTCCCAAGATGAAATTGAATATCTTATTCACCATCCTAGTTGTCTGCATTTCATTAGTGTTCTCTTAAGGTAGATAAAGAGCAGGATAATTATTAACCTATTATGAGGAGTGAGGGCTCCGTGCTGTCCTTTAGTAAATGTGACTTGAACAATTTATTTGCACAGAATACATCTTTCATTTCTGACTCCCAAATTAATAAACAGTGGGTATTTATTGATATTAACATGTACGGAGTGATCATGGAAATCACCTGGATTTTAGTGTGTTCTCAAGAAGCAATCAAACATTAGTTTGCATGGGGTTCATCACCATTGTCATTATCACCATTCATGTCCTTGCTGTGAGTAGACCATGAGCTCGTCATTCTGTATTTGTGTCTTGTGTCTCTCTGCCCCCCACAGTGTAGTCACAATTCTGTGACATCTTACTTTATCTATAGTAGCATCGAAAGTATTTACACAAATAGTATCTACCGGCAAGCCCATAAGAAAATGGGATTGTCCCTCTCCTTTATTCTACACACAAAAATGTCCTAAAGATAATGCAGACCAGTGCAATCGGTTAAGATCGCCCATATAATTACCACATTAGTGATCATTAAGTCACCAGTCTTCTCTTAACTTGGAAAATGTCAAGCAAAATAGGATTAAGGATGAGACACCTAAGGTGTACCTGTTTAAACTGCCTTCCAGTTCACAGCGGTTCTCTGTCTCGTTCCTCTAGAACCTGTGTCTTGAAGCAGGTGTGAGACAGAGTGCCCTCTTTATACTATTACCATAATGTCATCTCACAATTTCTTGGAGTTTACTTCTGTACTCTGAAATTCTAGGTATACCACATGCTCCTTACCTCCTGTTACTTCTGACATAAAACAGAAATGTTCATACAGTGAGGTTCTTTCTTTCCCCACAGGTACATACCTAATGCAAGTAGTCCTCTACCCTGCTCTCATCAGAACAATTGTCCTAGTGTCTGATTTGTCATCACTAGAACACCACCCTCACTTCTGTGAAAACCACGTCATTTGTAGCCTTACCTCTAAATGTTAGAATGCCAAACATACTCTAACATAATTTTTATCAATGCCTCACTTTTTGCCCTAGAAATTTTGCTGTAAACTGTCTATTATCTCTGAGATAAAAGTATGCCATCCTGTACCATTTGCCTCTTGGGAAATTCATTCTGTGCTCATTTTGCTCGCTTTGCCTGACACTATTGACTGTTCTTCAAACAACATTTCTAAACTGTGCTTTCTGCCTCAAATCATTCATCAGAAGCAATTCGGTGAGTCTACTGTGCATCTCAAGTGTACAACTGTAAAGTTAGATTTATTATTACAAGGGTATGGTGGTGTTGGTAGATTTTTAGGTTTCCCAATTATTTTTAGTGGACAGCTTTGGGAAAAGACTCACTTGGCAACACATTGACTTTTCTTTTCACCACCTCCCCAAAGGCATGTATATAGGGTTTTGGAACCAGTGTTCTCAATGCAAGTTTTTAAAGTAATCTGATATTTCAGCTCTGAGAGAAATTTTAGCCATGATGATATTTAAATTTTATCATCCATCCTTCATGCTGCCTGAATATGTTCTGATCAGTTAACTTTACTAGTAATGTATAAGACCCATTTGACATTGGGTCCGTCCTTGGTAACTGTAGACAGAAGACATCAACCAGGCTCCAGAGGAGAAGTTATAATAAAGAACAGCTGAGGCAGCATTACCCTTTGGGTCAGTCCATCTCTCGACCCTCAATAGATAATACGAATTTGCAAGTGTGTCTACTTTTATTTAATCTTTCCATGTGTGCTTAATACAGTCATTTTTGATGATGTTGCACAATGCTAGAAGGCTGTTATTGAAATATGTTTCTCATAGATGGGGAATCTTTTTCAGACCCAGGGGGCTATGAACATTCACAATAACCCTAAAGGCAGTCTTTCATGAATGATTGTAGGCCGATAACTCTACCTCAACTAATCAGAGCAAGAAAACTTGTAACATCATTATTGATCCTGCGGGTCAAATAGTGTGAAATAAGAACTGTCTGGTGCACAGACAAGACAACATACCAGCCCACACAGTGAACTATCTCGTTAAAGACTCTTTATTAATATCATTGATATAGTCACTAGATATCTTTGCTGAAGCAATCTACAGAATAAGATGTTTTGAAAGAGTGGGTAAAATTCATCAACAATATAAAAGTGTACTCTGAAAGTTCACTTCATGCTCTGTTCAAATTCCCATAAGTTGTAGGCCCAGAGCAGGTGAACTATAAATTCTGAACAGAAAGGGACTGATTTGATGGAAACATGTCACTAACTCATTTAGAATATGAGTTAACTGCACATAACAGAACAGTGCTTGCCACCACACCCTGTCCTAGCTACAGGTAGAAGTTGACTGATGATTCCATATCATACTAATGATTCCGTATCAAAAACTCTTCTGGCACTACAAAGTGGCCTGAAGACTCTGAATTAAATATGTCTTTGTATTTTGAAAAGCAAGCACAGTAGTTTGCGTAAATATATTTATAATTTATATAAAAGGTTTTTAAACTAAAATATACTGATTTCTATTTAATTTTTTATTGTGAGATGACATGCAATTACAAAAAAAAAAAAAATACCATGGTAAATCCTGTATATTCTTGACAGTATTCCCTCAACAGTAATATGTTTTATGTGTTAACTAGTAAACCCATTTAAAAAAAAAAAAAAAAAAAGCTTTAAAAGTTTCCATCAACAATAACATGTTTTACATGTAAACTTACACATTCATCATGGAAGTCAGCATGAAGATTTCCAAAAAAGCTTACAAAGAAGCCACTATATGACCCACATATGCCACTCCTGACTGGTATACTCAATAGACTCTGTCATACCATAGAGATGGCTACAACCCCATGTTTATTGATGCTCTCTTCACAATAGCAAGGAAATGGAACCAACCTTGATGGCCATCAAAAAATGAACAGAACAAAGTGCAGTATATGTGCAACGAAGTGTTTACTCAACTATGAGGACGAATGAAATTTTCATGAAAATTAGTGGACCGGGAAAGCATTACATGAATTGTTACACAGACTCAGAAAGACAAATATTGTGTGATAGCCCTAAAATGTGGGTCATCACTTTGAAAGCTTAGATATAGTTAATAAGAGGTGTGAGAGAAAGTATAGGTTAAACTCGACGGGAGACCCCAAACAGAGAACAAGTGGGGTCAGGAAATGTAGAGACTGGAGATGGGACAGAAACTCACTGACTAATGACTACTTTGGACAGAGTTTAATGGGCCACTGCAGTGGATACTTTGGGGGGCAGATGATGAACTATGGAAATGGAAGACTCAGATCATCATGTTTTTGAGGGAGTCAGGGACTTTAATGTGAACTACGTCAGAGGCCACTGGTGTGATATCTTGTTTAAGAACATGTGTTATCCAGCTGAAGCTGAAACACCAACTCTGCTTGATAGAAGATAAGCACCACTGAGCTTCATTTAAAGAGTGGGAGAGGGAAGAATGGAAGAGTTATTTCTTCAGTCAGCACCCAGGAACTGATCCAAAGAAACCAGGCTGCAGCTCAAACTAGAGAAGAACTTGGGGATGTGCTAAGAATATCTCTTGAGGTGTTGATTTTGAAAGCATGGAAACTGCAAGGTTGAGATGGTCATAAGAATCAGCTGAGGCATGGCACCTTGTGGCAGGGTCAGAATCCCCGAGAGAGGCTAGTGGTGAAAGTGAAGCCTTGGTTACATTGAGATCTCAAGATGTTGGAGATGACAGGACCATTGAAGTTCCCACAAAAGATAGGAGACATGTGGAATGCAGCTGGACTAGAAGGAAAGTTGTATTGTTCTGCAGATGGCAAAGCATGGGAGGTGGGATACCCGAGCTCTTGAGACTCTTAAAAATTACATTAGGAGTAGATCCCAGAGGTCGGACATTGATTTACCCTTGTGGATTTGAGTTTCATTTGGTGTGATTGTTTTTACACCCTAGTATTCCCTTTTGGAACAGGAATGTTAACTTGTGTTGCTTTTATTATTTTATAGGAGCTCACAGTTCAGTTAAGAGATTTTGAACTTTCTTAGAGCTTTGGACTTTTGAAGTGTTGGAATTTTTGAAGATTCCTGGAGCTTTAGGAAGGAGTTAGACTAAATTTTATATTATGAAATTAACATGAGGCTTTGGTGGTAAGAGATGGAAAGCTGTAAAGTGATGCTTTGAAAATCAGTTTGACAAGGTGTGCATGCTGGTGGTTAGTTTTAACCAGCAACTTGATACAACTTGATATCATTCTTAAAGAAAATGTTTTTTAAATAGACTTTTGTAATTAAAATAAAATTACAACACATTCCAACCTCCCTTTGGGAGGAAATTCTTAGTGAAAAATTATCTAGTTCATGCTAGCCTATGATATTATCTGCAGAAGATTGTCTTGATTGTTAATTAATATAGGAAAACCATAACAATGTGGGCCATTCCCTAGGCCAAGGGTTCTGAATAATCTAAGAGAAAAGGAAGCTAGAAGTCACCAAGTAAACAGAGATATATTTATTTTCTTTGCTCTTGAACGTGAATGTGATGTAGCTACTTGAGTTCTCCCTTCAATTTTCCTCAGTTAATTTTTTAAATATTTATTCATTTATTTATTTACTTTATGTATGTGAGAATGCATATACTATCACTGTCTTCAGACACACACCAGAAGAGGGCATCAGATCCCATTACAGATGGTTGGGAGCCACCATGTGGTTGCTGGGAATTGAACTCAGAACCTCCGGAAGAGCCATTGGTGCTCTTAACCACTGAGCCATCTCTCCAGCCCCCACCTCAGTTGATTTTTATCAAGGTACTTATTGTAGCAACAAAAATTTAGCTAGATTCAGTTAGGGGAGGGAAGATAGGAGAAAAAGACAAGACTATCAACAAAAACCAATTTTGTTTGAAAATTGTCATAATGTGTGCTCTATAAAGAAAGAAACAAAGGATTGTCCTTTAGATGTTATTATTCCTATTGATGAGCTATAGGTGCAGGAATCCTACTAATGAAATGATGCTGTGTCTTTTATGGTCCTATCCACTTCTCTCTAACCCCACCTCTTTTCCTCCCTCAACCACCGGTCTGTCCTAGAGTTTTGTACTTTTATAGGGTAACAAGTAGTGACTACAGTCTGAGTAAAGCAATACATGGCAAAACTCTCCACTCAGGTGGCAGAAGGGCTGAAGTTCGAGGCCAGCCTAGTCCATATTCAAAGAATACGTGTCTTAGGACCAGAGTTCAGTTTCTAACACCCATCGAGGGTGGCTAAGAACCACCTGCCACCATAGTTCCAGTGGAATCAGACATCTTCTGGCCTCAGCAGGCATGGCAACTGTCTTCACATGCATGACAGACACCTACACATAAATTTTTAAAAATTATTAATTAATCTAAATAATATAAAATTTTGTAATTGGCTTTTTTAAACATGTATATGGTTTATTTACTTATTTATTTTTATGTGCATTGGCACTTTGCCTGCATATGTCTGTGTGATGGTGTCAAATCACAGAGAACCAAAGTTACAGACAGTTGTGAGCTGCCATGTGGGTACTGGGAATCAAACCTGGGTTTCTCTGGAAGAGCAGCCAGTGCTCTCAACAACTAAGCCATCTCTCTAGCCCATGAATTGGCTTTTTTTCAAAAGGCACAAGTCTGTGAAAATTCACTCAAGTTGTTGCATAAACCAAGAGTTAGTTCTATGCTCTTGCTGAACAGTATTATATGGGGCAGATATATACACTGTTTAATTCTCCAGGCACTGAAGAACATCAAATTGTGCCTTACTTCCAACTATTGAGGAGAAGTGTGCTCTAAACAGTAGACGATGGTTTCGGTGTCTACATGTCTATTCCTTTCTAAGGTAAATGTTCCAGACCATAACTGTATCTGTGGTTTTTAAGAAACCATGTTTCCAGATTGATGCCATATAAATGTTTCCCTTCTTGCTTCTAATGTCTTGCTTTTGGATTTTGAATTTTTGACTGTATGTTAGGTGAATTTGTTGTGAAGGATGCTGTTTAGAGTTCACTCAACTTAATGCGTTTGGAGGTTTGTGAGGATTTTGTAAATCAAATATAGAAAGTTCTCACTCTTTATTCCTTGTATATATAGTGTCATCATTACTGTCATCATTATGTTTGTAAAGGTGTGGATGTTGGTCCCTACGTTACTGGCCTTGACTCTCTGTTTATAGTGTTCATCACTTTCTCTGTTGCCTAAAAGGAGATTTCTGTCTCTTTTTATCAAGCCTAAATATTTTTTTCCCTTGGGACAAATTTCTCTTTTTCGGAGGCTGTTTTCTTACTCTAGTAACTGCATTATTTTTCACTTTTAAGTTTTCAGTTTTTCCACATTGGCTCACCTTCATAATCTCTAATTAGTCTCTAAGACATGCCTAGATTTTTTTTTCTTTTTTCTTTTGTTTTATCTCATTTGTGTCTAAATGATTACTGAAGTGTGTAATGGTTGTTAATTTAAAATACGTGTCAGATAATCACTTCCATTGATTCTCATTTTATTCATACTAAGCTCCTCCTTGGATTGGTGAAATTTTTTAATTGAAATTTAATTGAAATGTGGACATTTAGGGTATCATGTTATGAGAGTCTGGGTTTTAATTAAGGCTTTTGCTTGTGTTAATTCATCCCATAAAATTTTGACAGGGGGGGAAGGAGAATTCCAGGTTGTTTCTTCCAAGCAGGCTACTAGTCCAGGATCCTCATTTAGACTTCATAAAGATTCAAGATAGCAAGGGCTTATCCTTAAAGCTGAGAGGTAATGAACTACCCTGAACCAGTAGCCCCTCACTGATAACATCATGGCTGAGATAGGTCAGAGGACACTTTGCTGCTCCTACGTGCCCCTCACAAACACTACAAGGTAAGGATGGTACTCATTACTGCTGAGCACTGGTCCACAGTCCTGACTCCACACTGTCTCCTCTGCATCACTTCAAAAAGGAGGCCAAGGGTGTTGTATTACTATAGATTGATGCTAGGAGTTTAGATTTACTAATCCTCACATAGAGAAATAGGAGAGTCTTGCTAATTCTTAGAATAAATGAAGACCTACAGTTTGGCTTCTTAGACCCCACAGCCTGGCCATGGAGGAAGTAAGTCGTTACTCCCTGCTCTTTGCTGTGGTAACTGAGGAATGAGAGCACAGTTGTTTTCTGCTTGTTTTTCCTGTAGCTTGGGCTGAAGAAGAGGTGATTGTTTTATTAAACTGTTTCCTGCCACCCTGCCTCTTTCCTAGTCCCTTGGCAAAAGAGGGCTGCCCCAAAGGCTTAGGATGCGATGCTAGACTCTGAGCTGCTCGAGTCTGAATCTGGTATATACAAGACCAAGCTAACACAGAAGGGATAAGAAATGAGAAAGAAAATATAAGGAAGGAAAGAAATAAATGAAGAAGAAAGGGACAGAGAAGAACTGCCTTGTATCCCTCTCCTTGGAGAACAGGGTCACATATTAGTACTGACTTTTTCTATCTCTTAAGCTCTTATGTTGGCTGCACATTTGACACTCAACTTTTTTTAACTGTGCTTAGAAGGGCTGATGAAAAGAATTGTTCCAACAAATCCACCTTTCTAGAGACAGATGTTCAAACTATAATATCTTAAACACCAAGGTCATTGCATGATTATCAACGTTGAGTATTTCTATATACCTGCCAAAGGTTTCCCTTCCCTTGTACCTCTCAGATTCTAAGAGACTGTCTAGGACATCCAACCACAGCTTAATCTGTGACACAAAAAGTAGTTTTAATCTGATTTAATTCTGTGGAGAAACATATCATTTCCTTCCTGTCAGTAGTGATGTCAGGATGATGGGTAACACCTCACTGGGTGATTTTGGAATGAATAAATATTATTGGATTCATGAAGAAGATAGGATCCGTGAACTATAAAATGGTTTAGACTTCGCTGTGTTTCAATGCAAACACTTTGTTTCCTCCTAAATAGGTAGCCATTCCTGCCTCTGGTACAGTACCACATGAATCTTCCTTTATTATTTGATCTATATAAAAAGAAGAAATAAAGTAAAAGGCATTTTTCTCTTTGAGAATATAATCCCATGTAAATGTTCAAATCACTGTAAAACTTTTTATTATTATTATTATTAGTTTTAAAAATTGTGCTCTAGTTTGTTGTTTGTTGCTGTGATAAATAACCTAAAGTTGAGAAGGAAATGGTTTATTTGGCTTACACTTCAAGGTTAGCAACTCATCACTGAAGGAAGTCAGGGTAGGAATTCAAGCAGAAACTGCAGAAAAATCATGGAAGAATTGCTGCTTACTGGCTTCCTTCTAGACTCTCATTCAGCTACTTTTCTTATACATCCCAGCCCCACCTGGGTAGGGATAGTAGCGCCCAGAGTGGGCCCTCCTACATCAATCAGCAGTCAAGAAAATGCCCCTCAAAGACATGCCCACAGGACAATCTGATGGAGGCATTTCTGCATCTGAGATTGCCTCTTTTCAAATGGGACAAGTTGACAACAAAGTTTAGACACCTCAGCAAAATAATAATAATAATAATAATAATAATAATAATAATAATTTTGTATAACCAAGTGGTCCTCCCTAAAAACATACATTTACAAGAAACACTAAATAGATTCATTAAGTTATATTTATGTAAAGATTAATTTTATATATGCAGACACACACATATATATAATATACAATAATACATATATAATAATAACTAAGTAATAAAAGACCAAGAATTTAAGAAAGAGGGGATATGGGAGAGAATGAATGGGAAGCGGGAGTAATGTAACTATATTTTAGTTAGCTAAAATAAGATTTTTTAAAAAATGAGTCCGATAATATTTCATATATTTAATGCATTATAATTTGTTTAGGTTTTTCTATTTGTTAACAGATACTTTACACTTTAATTAACGCAGACTGCCTGTTTATGGTTTGTCTTCTTAAAAGAGGAAAACATAATAACGTCATTGCCTAGGACATTGTTATACACACAACATAAACCAGTTTGGAGGTATTAAATGTTTAGGTCTCTGGATCTTCCTACTCTCCAAATACTTTCAAATTAATCATTATCACTCATAAGCCAGTGAAAGTACCTGATGGTCGCTGATCTTTAAATATTTCTTCCTGTTTTGGAAACCCTGTACCCAATATTCTTCCTTTTTTTCTGAAAAGTTGCCTGCCCATGCTAACTAAGGAAAAAGAGTTTTGGGTCTGTTTCATGGGCTGCTTTTGAGATTGATTCTTCTCAGCTTTTACCCTGAGACCCTCTTCTCCAATTGGGTATTGTGGTCACCCTGCCCATGTGCATATGTGTAGGGCTCAAGACACTGAGTGTCCAATCCCTCATTTGTGTCCTCCAAGCAAGCCAATAAAGTTTCTTCTGACCCAAATACAGAGTATGTTTGTTGTCCTATCAGAACTTTGCACAACATGGGGTGTTTCCCTTGACAGTTCCACATCTTTTTGGTGGGGGGAGGTAACAAGTACTTCCTTTTTTTGGAGTCTTTATCATCAGGTACTCATAAAATTCCTAGACTAAAGGCTTGGCAAGCTTACAGGACATTCGGTAGAAAACCCAAGAATGGTCAATTTGAGGAGTGTCTGGAGACAAAGGCTAAAATGACAATAAATCAGAACATATCAAAGACACAGAAAACCAAGACAAACAAAACAAAACCCCAAATACCGCCAATGTTTCAAAAGCAAACAAAATACTGACCAAAATGTCTTTAGGAATCTGAATGCATGCATACATATCCAACCAAATAAAATGCTTTCAAAGTAAAGACAGAAGAAAAAAATTAGATCCCTTAAACAAAATACTTTGAAGACAAATGTAAAAGGTATTTGTCAAAGTAAGATTCTTCTTAACCAGCTCACAAAAAGCAAACTGAACCACTGACCAAACCAAGGGAGGTCAGGAGTCCTGGAAAGAGCTCTCCAACAGTATACTGGGGAAATAACACCAGATGCCCTGGACTCAGTGTGTCCGTATAGGTACTGATTTCCACTCAGGTGATTCATTCAGTGAAAATGAATCATTCTCTGGGTCCCATGTTATGGCACTCAAACTATCAACATGAAAACTACATCCCTCATCTAAAGGGAATAAGAGATAGTTTATTCTGGAGCCATTTTGAGTGAATCTGACTTGGATACACAGATTTAGGCTGCCCCAAATGCCATGTTCCAATGTGGAAGCAATTTGACCAAGCTTTTATGGTTTCACAGAACAGAGAAAGTTATAAATCATGGCAAGTTTAAAATACATTAGCACATACATCAGAGAGGCGGGTACATCAAGACAGGGAAAGCTTTCCTATAGGCTCAAGATGCTCTCTACTGGCATCCTAAGGTTTTCCACTGGTAGCAGATAGCTGCCTGCCCAGCCAAAAGATTCTAAAAGATTATCTGTTGACACAAAAATGTTAATTCTGGCAGGGAGGTAGGTTTTATTCATCAGGATCTATACTCAGATCAATGCCTGGCTGAAATGTCACAATGATCGCTGTACTGAGAACATACCTTTTACTTGTGCATCTGTGTTAATTGCTACAATATTGACAATAGGCAAGTTGAGGCATCAGTTTAGATGGCCATCCATTGACAGATAGATAGGGAAAATGAAATACACATGTCATCTGCAGAAAAGTGGTGGACCTGGGATAATTAAGTATTTAGAAAGCAACTGAGAAAGATAAATATTGCATATTTTTGGTCGCATACAAAAATCTAGATTTAAGTATATATTTACATGAACATACATAAATACACATAGGACATGAGAGTAGAAAGAGTGTAATGATAGGAGAAGGAAAGGGTTTATGAAGCAGAAAGGAAAATAAGGGAAAGAAAAATGAAATATTTTCTTTTATTTGCATAAAGAATCTAAAATTACATATTACATATGTAATTATAGGATTATATATATGCACACACACACACATATGACAAGAAATCAGAAGGGAAAGCATATGAAGGGAGAAAGAAACATTAAGAGAAAGGAAGTGTAATGATGGTGGACTTTGAGAGTATGTAAAAGAACAGGGTACAAAGATCAATATATGTGAAAATCTCATAATAAAACTCACTGATTTGTATGATAACAAAACATAGAATTCAACAAACTTGCGTTGCCTCTGCTATAAGACACACTTATCAGTAAAATACATCAGTCCAGGCCTGACCTGGGTTCTCAGCCATCAGAAAGAAACTGTCTCAAAACGAAAGGGGAGTCTCTCACCCAAGGGAAAGAGTCTTAGAATGAGGGTCATGGCAGGCGCTGCAGCCTGAAAGACAGCTGTTAATTGTGAAGGAGCCTTCTCTGTGGGTCTGGGCAGATTGAAGGCTAGGGTATCTGCACCATCTTGCCTTTGAGCTGGAGATTGTAGTTAAAGGTCAAAGGGAAGAAGCTGGCCAGGAAGATGTAGAGAGAGAAACTGAGAGAGAAGTGGGGACAGAGAGAGGCCTGCCTAGTCTTTTGAACTAGGCTGGAGTTACTCACTGTCCTTGAGTTCCACTGAGAGGTTCTTCTGTGGGCACCAGTGGGGGGTACTCTCGAAGCTGGCTCTGTCCAAATCCTCTACTACCTATGGGGTGGTTGGTTTGCATGTGGGCCTGGGCATGGGTCCTGTTGGGCAAAGTTGTGTTATCTGTGTGTCTTCTGCTCTGGGTGGCTCAGGGAGGTGTGGCTCCAGGAAGCAGAAGCAGGGAAATTTGACTGAGTTCCCTCCATGTGGCACCGGGAGATGCTGGGCTGTGAGAAGCCGCTCGGGACTCTGCTTGAGTGTGGGGAGATCTCAGTCTGAAGTTCTGTGAGGGCAGGGCTCCTGAGTGGACCCGGAGGCCGGTGGTCTCTGTTCTTGGGCTCCCAGATTCCTCCAATGGGGGCTGCAGAAGAACAGAGATGCGAGAGGGGAGAAAAGGAAGCCCCAATAGCGCCCTTCCCCGCAGGAAAGAGACTCTTGGTTACTCACTAGACTGTGTTGGCTGCTCAGCTAGCTTGCTTGAATCATGGGGGTACAGCCAGATTCATCTACCTTTCCACCTTTGGTTAAATACTGTTTGTAAGGAGGAGGGTCTGGGAGGGAATAACTTAATTAGCTACGCCCTCTGGCCTTCAGGTAACTCATTAATATGGAAATCTCTTGAGGCTGAGGCCTGTAGTCACACCCTTTACCTGTGGAGGGGCTGGTAGGGAGGGGCATTGCCCTACTGACTGAAAGGCGCTGATCAAATGGAGGTCTTAGACCGCATGTCAGGAGCCTGGAGTCTAGGAGTGTAGCGAAATATGTGTCGTCCCTCACAGGCATGGACACCTGTTGGGTCTCGGGCTATCTCTAGCCAGTGCTCTACCAGAAACCAAGCCATTGTTTCATGGTCCCACAGAAACATAGGCCCTGACTTCAAGGAAAGTCTGGTATAAATATAAGTGTTCAAGCTTCTGGTGGTATTATGTGCCAGCACTCAGGAGGGAGAGATAGGTAGATCTCTGAGATCAAGACCAGCCTGCTCTACAAAGCCCAGGATAGCCAGGGCTACACAGAGAAACTCTATCAAAAAAAAAAAATTGAGTTCATTCACGAATGGCTATATTTCTTTTCCAATCTTCACATCTGAAATAATTGCTTTATATTTACCTAGCAATTAACAAATCTTACACATAAAAGCCAGAGTAGAAATAAAGCAATATATTTATCTCCTAGGGAGATGGATGCTGCTGGAGTCAAACATTCACAAAGAGTGGATTCAGTGATGAACCATGTTGGAAGCCCAAAGAGGGACCTAACCACTTGTCTTTGAAACATTGCTCCCTGGGAGGTCAGACTCCCTTGCTTTTGTGTCATTTCTAAAGCTTGTCTGTTCTGTTCCAGCTGGTGGGCTTCATCTACGCCTGTTACGTTGTGAAATGTATAACTGAAGAAGAGGACAGCTGTAAGTATCAAAGCTCTGCTCTGTGTCTTTCAAGCTCAAAGCTTCCTCCATGCCTCCTTCCCAGCTCTCCTGTCTCAGAGACAACAGCCCTCAAGACGAAGCAGAGTAGGAAATAAGCCTTCAGCGCCATCAGGCTAGCCTTCACAAAAGAATCAGCACATTAAAGAAACAGACAAGCATTCATTTTGAAAACATTCATTTCCCCTTTCATTGAAAGGTATTTCAAAATTCAAAAATTTGTTCTTAGAACAATTCTAGTGGAGAATAAAATGGGAGATTAGAAACAGAAGTGAATTCTAAAAGCAGCTAATGTGAATATTTCCCTTTGTCACAGTTCAGTTATTGTGTACTGCTAATTAGTCAGTCACTGAGAACTACAAATGTTGACCATCACTAATTGTCAATAGTTCTTAAAACTCTACCAACAACTGAATATCTAATGGGAATGAATTGATATAACAATGATAGGTATGACATGACCTGAAATGGCATGACATAAGATGATATGACATGATCTGATATATGTTATGGTATGACATGATCTGATATGACATGTTATGATATGACATGATCTGATATATGTTATGATATGACATGATCTGATATGACATGTTATATGACATGATCTGATATATGTTATGATATGACATGATGTGATATGACATGTTATGACATGATCTGATATATGTTATGATATGATATGACATGATCTGATATGACATGTTATGATATGACATGATCTGATATATGTTATGTTATGATATGACATGATCTGATATGACATGTCATAATATGATATGGCATGATATGGTATGGCATGGTATAGTGTGGTATGTTAAGAAAGAGCATAATATGTTATGACCCATGCTAAAACATTTTGAGTAGTGGGGCAGAGTGGGGCTGGGTACTGTGATAAGGGGAAAGGAGGGATCAGATGGATTCCTAGATGTCTGTCATAGCAATGCTTCTTAAGGAGACAGAATAATTACCTGAGTGTGGACAGGTTGATTGAGATGTAAGAGAAGATATGCACTAGGTGACTATCATATGCACAAAAGCCTTAACCAAGACTGGAGCAGATAAAAGACAGGTAAGTTTTCATATGTGTGGACCTCACAGGCTATGGAATCAGTCTCTATCCAGAATAACACTTTTACAAAACACTCATGCTCACTTAACAAATTTAACACTGAAGAATCAGAGTGATTATTTATACACTGACATCCCTGGGAGTGGTCTAATATAAAAAGTGTGTTCATTTTTTTCCTAATCGAGTTTTGTTTGTATAGTATTAGGTAAACAGAGCTGACTATATAGATCACAGAGAGAAAAAAAAATTCTCTATACTCACAGTTCCCTGGAGAGAGCACAGCATTGTTCTAAACGGTCCCATAGGGGAAATAAAAAGGGTAGTCTGGAGACACAAAGTAACTCACGAAGTACAGTGAGCAACTTCTGAGGCATGGTAAACAAATGTAGGGCTGACTGGTTTCTCTAAAAGGTAATGTGCCTATGAGCTAAGGAGACAGCTCCGTGGTTAACACAGTGTGCCTATGAGCTAAGGAGACAGCTCAGTGGTTAATGCAGTGTGCCTATGAGCTAAGGAGACAGCTCAGCGGTTAAGAGCACTTGCTGCCCTTACATAGCACCTTAATTTGATTCTTAGCAGGCACACTGCTGCTAACAACTGTCTGGAACTCTACATCCAAAGGATTTTACTCCCTCTCCTGGCCTCACCTGCATGGATGTAGCATGTAAACAAAACACCCCATTTAAAAGAAAAAAAAAAGAAGAAGATGTACTTAAGTCAACAGATAGCTCAGTGGATAAAGCTAGATCATCTGAGTCTGTTCCCTAGGACTCACATAGTTGGAAAAAGAGAGCAAACCTCACAAGTCATTCTCTGACCTCCACATGCAGGTAAACTAAGTAAATATAATTTTTAGAAAGTAGTAGTCCTGTGAAATCCATGTTTACAGACACTGTTAAAGCAAAGGTTTAGAAATATTTAAAATCCCAACGTGTTTTAGAATGAGCCCAGATACGTAAGAACAGCTAGTGACATTTTATGGATGTTAAGACTTCAGTTTATGGAAACTAAAATGTAAATAATGCCAGGCCCAAGAATCATTGACTTAGTCTCTTACCATGTGCTTATCTGAAGACACTGAACAGAAATCTAACTTTTAATAATAAAGTACAGAGGTTTTGAAATGTTTGTCCAACTTTGGGAATTTATAAAGAAAATTATTTTGACCCAAATTTTTGAGAAAGACAACAAAAACAACAGAAGGGGGTTCTCTGAAAACAAGCCTTGAAGAACTAAGAAAGCTCTGCTGCTTGTGCAACACTGGTCCTGCCACCTTACCTTTCTAAAGCTACCTGCTTGCCAAATTAGTCATCTCCATCCCTAGAGGACAGTTTAGGTTCTGTAACTTGTGGTGAGAACACACTATAGAGATAAGGACAAGGTTATGACTACCGGGTAAATAAAATAAGCTTGAGGCCGATCTGAAGGTAAATAACTCTGTGCTCAGGCTTCAGAGTACCCAGAAAAAGTCAGAGGGAACATGTATCTTCAGGATATTCCACCTGCATCTCAGTTCCCAGAATAATGACTCTGAGATTTAACGATATATGAATAAATGCCTAGGCCACAAACTTTGACTCATTCCCCAACTGGCTCATAGGTAAATTAACCTGTTTACTCTATTATATGAATCCACATTGCTGGTTACCTCTCCTCAAGTTCATGCATCTGTTTCCCCGGAGTTCGAATCTCTTCCCACACCTCACTATATCCCAGAGTTCCTATCTCCCTACCAGAATCCCCGCCCCCTATTCCCTGCCTCAGCTAATAGGCTCTCAGCCGTTTACTGACAAGTGATGCTGCCGTACAGTACACCAAGAGATGTCTCTACAGGAAGAGACATCAACTTCCAAGGAAACATGAACCAAGAGCAGGGACACAAGTTAGACTCCATGAAATAGTAAGAAATCATTATTGAAATAGAGGGTCCTAGATTACATAACACAGGGGAGGAGGGGAGACTGAGCGGAAGAATAAATATTTCAGGCTAGCCTCACACTTACTATGTGGCTACGATGACTTTAAACTTCTGATCTGACTCCTCCTCCCAAGTGCTAGGATTACAGATGTGCCATGTTTCTTCAATGCTGAGGGTTGAGCTCAGAGTCTTGTGTGTGCTAGTCAAGCACTGAACCTACTGAGCTTCATAGCTAGCCTTACAACGGATCTATTAATACAACATCTCTCTGCAGTGAAAAGCTTGAATGGAAGCTTCTCTGTGCTTGACCCCATAGTCTAAACCAGAGCCTGGCCAATGAGCCGACTGCACAAACTCAGCACACCACTGCCACCTGCTGTTCACACTACAATATGACATTAGGTAGCTGGCTGAGGCTGTTCTGTTTCCTATGAATCTGTACAGCTGCCATGAGAACACACCACAGCGTCAACACCTTAAACAACAGAAATTCATCCTCTCCCGGTTCTGGAGGCTAAAACTCCCAAGATCAAGGTGTTAGTCTGCAGATTATTCTGAGATCTCGCCCTGCCTTATATATGGTACCTTTTCAAAGGCCTTGTGTACCCTTTTCTCTTTCTAGTTATTTTTAATAATTTCAAAGCAATTGGACTGTTCTAATGACCTTATGCAACTTTGATTGGATCTTTAAAGATCCTAACTCAAAGTTAAGACTTCTATTTTTCAAATGAGGGAGCACAAATCAAGCTATACCCCCGACACATACATGCACACGCACCCACACAAGCACATATGTACACAAGCACATATGTACATGCAGAAGAGGGTAAGCATGCATGTACACACACAAGCACACACAATATGTTTTTGGCTGTATAAGTACATTTATGGAGGGCAGAGTAGAGATGGCCTCAGATTAGAGTTTTGGGGTGGTAACTCTGCCCAGCATGGCGGCGTCTTCACTACCATCGGGCAAGAAATCCAGACACTGTCAACGGTGACATCATCTGCTTTTATGAAAAGTTTCACAACAAGAAAAACTAAAAGCAAAGCATGGATTGTGTCTCACACACTTGGATGTGTTTTGGGGGTTTGTTTTGGTTGGTTGGTTGGTTGGTTGGTTGGTTGGTTTGTTGTTGGTTTGGTTTGGTTTGGTTTGGTTTGGTTTGGTTTGGTTTGGTTTGGTTTTTTTGCCTTAAGAGAACATCTTGTTCCCTTAGGAACTAAATGTTGGTCTCTTTCAAATGCATTAGAGTGGGCATCCTTACTGTGCTTGGTACAGCAGAGCTCCGCTCTCTCTGGACGTGCCGAGCCTTATGGCCCCAAGTCTCCTCCATCCACCTCCCGCCTCATATTTGTTCTTGTTTACAATCTTCTATAAAAGAAATGAAAGTGTCTGAGATCACTGGTCTTCATCCTTTTTTACCATACACATGGCATTTTTCTCCCACCCCGCCGCTACACAGCAGTGACACTTTGTCACTTCAGTTTATCTTCATTTGTTACCTGCTGTTAACAGATCTTTACAGAAAATATTCATAATCTGTAAGAGGGGAAAAGCGTCCTTCAACACATGACTTCTTCATTTTCATTAGTTTTCTTTTTTGAAAAGTAATTTCATTAGAGCAAAGTACAACTAAATGTTTGGTCTCTTGCAAATGCGTCCATTTTTCAGTACCTTTTTCTAAGTACATTCCCCATACCTATGGGTTCCTTTACTTGTAGGTTCAAAATGGCAGATATTTGAGGGACGGGAAGAGTACATTTGTACAGAATATATCCAGATATGTTGCCCCATCAAAATTTCCAAATAGTATATAACATAGCTACTGTTTGTTGCACAGAACATTTGCACTGCATTGGATATGACAATCCAATGCTGTAATCCGGAGATGATGCTGTGTACAGTGCAGGGTGTGTGTAGATTACATATGAACTCTGTTGTTTTTTTTCTAGGATACCTGGGCATTTGTGAGTTTTGAATCCACAGGAAGGTCTTGGAATCTTCATAGCTACTGAAAGATGGCTATGGCTACCACCTTATCTACTAGAGATGCAAAGCATTTCCAAATGCTATTCAATATGGAAATCACCTGGGAAAAAGTTGTAGACTGTTATAAACTAACGGACTTATTCTAAAAGCAATATTGGAAAATGAATTCTCGCTATTTAAATTTGGAGTTAGATACATACAAATGCCCACCAACTAAACGCAAATGAATAAAAACCTGTCCTGAATTCTCTCAAGTCAAGGGGCCTAGGGACAAAAGTCACAATCAATTTATAGAATCTTTCTTTTAAAAATGAGAAGCACAGAAAAGTACTGAATGCTTTCAGGATAATAATTTTCTATTATTGTTGTTTGATTTTTCTTCTAATGCCCGCTGGCCTACACTATTTATCAAACTATGTTCTGTGTGTTTTGAGCATTATTCCGGATGGCCATGGTCATTGGGCTGGAAGGTAACTCCTTGAGCATAGGCCTTTATTATGCAAGTGATGTACATGGAGCTGCACTCTGCCCCTAAACATCATGCTTAATCTTGCTTGTAAATGAATAAAGGTTTATGCAGAAAGCACAAAGAACCTACAAATAAACAAAACAGTAAGAGGAGAGAAAATCAAACTGACCCTACAAGTGAGTCCTGATCTTCAGGTGACAGGTTGGCATAGCACGTTTCCTGCTTTCCATTGACCTTTCTTTTATCAACAGTCCTCCCTCTCATCTGTTCTTGTCTCCTTTCCATCCTTCCTTCCTGCTTTTCTCCCTGTCAATCATCCACCATGCTGCAAACATGGTTGTTCAGATCATGTTATACACTGTGCTTGGTAATCTGAGCTTTCTTATTATTTCAAATCCCTCCTCAGATATAACCTCAGAAGTGGTAACAAGCAGTTCAGGAGAAAATTCAGTGTCTTATGTGCCTGGTTGGCAGGTGAGGGAAAGAAAAATAGCCTGTCTTATTTACAGACAGTCATACTCAAACAATCAAATGAAAGATGCATAGTTTGTATACTTGGTCATCTCTTTATAACAATAACAATCTTAGGGAGTTGAAAAATTATCAAGTGAAATAAAATCAAGTGAAATCTTTACCTGCCAATTTCCAATCAGTCTAAAACTCGTCATTTTTCCTTAACTCTGAGCAACATCACATATTATTAAATGGGAAAAGTCCAGACATTAGATGCCATTAACATTTAGATGTGTTCTGCAGTTGGGTCACTGTGAAAAATATCCCTTCCTCCCTCTCCATCCTTCCAAAGCACAGAAACTTTGTGTTTTACTTAAGATTCATTCATTTTGCCTAAGATTTATCTCTATGTAGCTCTGGCTGTCCCAAAATTGCTCTGTAAACCAGGGTAGTCTCAAACTCAGAGATCTGTCTGCCTCTGCTTCCCACGAGCCGAAATTAAAGGTTTGGACCTCTACCGCTTAACGTGATGATTTCTTTAAGCTTTGAAATAATAGAAAAACGATGCCTGTTGCTCTATTTCAACACCTAAATTTTATAATCTTCTAAAGATTAAATGACTGAGCTTCTATAATCTAGGGAATTAAAGCTGACTCTGGGTAAAAGAGTATTGGGGATGCTTTGGGGACCTGGACATGTCTCATTCGCCAGTGTATCCTAGCACCTAAAATAGCACTCTTCTACTCTCCAGCCCCACACTGGAGGAAGACACAGTATGTTTTTGAGAAATAAGGAGTTAACCAATTGGCTTTCCAAAAAAACATTTCTTGGAATATATAGCAAGCAACACAGATAGGTGACATCGCCTTAGACTTCAGTTGAATCTAAGCAGATGAGGCACCTTTTGTCATTTTCAAAGCAAGTGGGTGGGTTTTGCCATATGTGAAAATAAAAGACTGAGCATGTGACCTGTGTGAGAGACAGATGAATACACTATGCCACCTATGAGTCGCATGAGAGCTCCTCTCAGTGACAGCCAAGGTCTGGAGAGCAGTAATAGACACCTCTTTACATTTTATCCAAAATCAGCCAGCCAGGTCTCATCTCTGCCTCTTGAATTGTTCCTCCTGTGGTCACTTAAGGAAAGTGCACCAGCTCCGTTTCTGAATTAGATTTTCAAAACAAAAGTACAAGCTGATTCTTCAACAATCATCTCTTGTTTTCTCCCCTTACGTTATCTACTCTGTTATGCTAGATGGCTTCTTCTTCATACAAACACACGCAGATGCCCACAGTATATTCATCTTTATGTAAATCTAATCTATCCAAGTCAGAAATATGACAGGAAAGAAATGATTCATTTTCTGTGAAGCCTTGGCTTTTGAAGAATCAATATAGAGGTAACAGCATTCAGATAAGCAGAGGAGATTTATATCCTAGACAGACAAAAGAAGTATTTCCTGCAGAAAATATTGCTGGCACCAGGAACTTAAATTAACTGGTAGAGACAAAGAATAGGGTAATTGTTTTCATCAACCTCGACAGAGAAGAGTGCCAGAACATATGAACAGAGAGAGAAGAGTAGTTGCATTAACAAAAATAATGTGAGGAAAAAAAAACCTTTCATTTGACCATTGTGGGCCTTCCAATAACGTGGACAATACTCCACTTGTGGTAAATGCTCTGCGCCTCTTAGCACATAAATAACGGCACAGGAAAGAGAGGAGTCAAGTTGCAGAAAAAAATAGACTTTTTGGCTCCAGAATTTTTGCAGACATGTTTATAAAATAAAGTTGCTTGGATACCTTAGTTCAAATTCCAAAGAGCAAATAGCACCGAGACAAAGGGCTAACTCGGGGGAAAGCCCTCTAGGCCAGAGACGTGCAGAGAAGATGATCTTGACAGCTAGTCTTCTGATGGATGATGCTAGCTGGTGGATGATGCTAGCTGGTGCCACAGCATCACATCCAGTTGTGCGTGTTTTGGAAGTGGCACGGAAAAGAAACAGTTGGCTGGGCTTAGCCATCTCCTTCTCGACAGAAGGACTGAAACACCCTGCATCTCTGAGGACTCACTAACAAATGCATGGAATGAAAACAACAGACAAAAGATGCCTTGCATGTGGGCCCTGAGAGCACTGTCACTAAGTGAGCCTGGATCCCCAGGGACATGTCATGCTCTAGGTGGCCTCTGCTCTGAGAGGTTGGTATTGTGTAGAAGGAAGTGAAAGAGAAACAAACTTAAAGCTCACGGGAGGTAGAGTTTGTTTAAATAATAGAAAGTAATTAGGCTGAAGACAAAAAATCAGTGATGGCATTTTATAATTGCAATTAATTTAAAGGTTAATTTCCTTTGGTGCAAAAATCTTATTTAAAACGTTTACCAGGAAAGGAAATTAGGATGTTACTATCAAGAGGCTTAGAGCACTTCTGGGAATCCATGTCTATTATCAATTGGAAATTAGGTTAGGTCTATAGTAGGAATTTCATCTCAGTGGAAATTAAAATTTATATATAAGTATATATATATATTATATAAATATATATTGTGTAAATATATATATATATACATAATATTATATATATACACATATAAAATAGGTGGCACCCCAATCTTCAAACCAGCAAGGTTGGGCTGGGGCAGACAGGGTGACATTTGCATTTATTTGTTTGTTTGTAAGGATTAATTATAAATGTTTCTAACGAAGGAGTCTAGTTTATACATGAGCAATCCTGACACAAAAAGAAAATTGGATATGGATTGCTGCCTTTGTAACTAATGAAGTTGATGTTGAAAGAATTCCCAGGAGTGAGGCTCCTGGGGAATGGCACAGGTACGCATCCACATTCCAACATCACGGAGGTAAAATGAGTGAGAACAGTTAGTTCTTCAGTGGGCTGCAAACCCATCCAGCCTACCCTTGTCTAGGTTCTGCATTGATCGTTACTCCATTTTCCCACTGAGGGCCTCAGGTTCCAGAATGCAATCATCTTTCTGTAACCAGGGGAGATTGGCTCCAGGCTCCTCCAGGGATCTGTAGATGCTCAAATCACTTACATAATGTGACATGGTACTTGCATATAACTCTAGCGTATTTTAAATCATCATTACAATGGCTAACACAGTGTAAGTGCCAAATAGTTGTTACATTGAATTTTTCGGAAATATTAACACCAAAAAATGTCTTCACACATTCAGTACAGATCCTATCTTTTTTCTTAGTACTTTCAACCCATGTTGAAACCCTTACATCATGAATGTGGAATATTTGTGGTGTGTGTGTGTGTGTGTGAGAGAGAGAGAGAGAGAGAGAGAGAGAGAGAGAGAGACAGACAGACAGACAGACAGACACAGAGACACAGAGTTCATTTTCCAGTAAATTTGCTTAATAACAAAAGTGCATAATAATAACATCTAAAAATAAGTAAATTATGGGTTTGCTCCTTTAATGTTGCTATCACTACCACTGGTGGGCAAACCAATCCCACAAATATAGAATTATGCAGAATCATAGAACTATGAACACTATTAGCAGCCCTGTACTTTAATTCTTTAACTTTACAGTAGAGGAAAGGGACACTGGGTTGTCTTGCTAGAAGTAGAATAATCAAGGGAAACAGAGTGAGACCGGAATTGATGTCTCTGGTTCTAAGTCCCATTTCCTCAGCACTGCACTCTGGGACTCCAGCATTCTCCCCACAACTGTTTGTTAAACAGCCGGTCTGTGGACATTGCCAGGGATGAAGCAAGAAACAAACAGATACCACCTCTACCTTCATGATGCCAACAGTCCAGCATAGAATGCCCAGGAGAAAAGAGAATGATAACGGAGCCCCAGGAAAGGAAAGCTGAGTACCATGGAGTATCGTTCAAGAGACTCTCATGTGCTTTGGAAGACAGGAGCGTTATTCCCCCAGGGAAATGATACTTCAGCTGAAGTTAGAAGGGACATTAGAAATCACAGAGACATATACAGTTGAATACAATTGAATAAAAATAGATATGTCTCTTTAAGAGAGAACTACTTTAACTAAATTTTAGGTTCGTGTTGGCCAAAGGTCTACCGTAATCCACATGTTGATAATTTTACATGTTTTCAGTTAGCTTGTGTTGGGAGCCAACTTTTAGCAGAAAGCAGCTATCCATATGCTAGCCACGCCTCCAAGGCTTATCCATGTGCCTACAAGGGGCGTGGCAAAAGTGTATAAATACCCTAGATTTCCCTTCAAATAAAGAGACTTGATCAGAGACTTGATCAGAACGTCTGTCTTGTCTCCATTCCTTGCATCTTTTCTCCTTATCCTCACTCTCTCTCCCTCTAGACCCTGACCCGAAGACCAGAGTGGCAGTTTGAAGCCAGGCAGAGCGGAGCAGAGGCAACATAGTAACTAACCAGGCTTTTTAAGTCTTTTGTCTCAAGCCAGGTAGAGCAGAGCCGGTTGCAACAAGCCTGAAATAGCTAAACTGCTTTCTGTGTGCCCAGATACCAGTAAGAATGTTGCATTAACCGCTGTCTGTTCTCTTTCCTGAAACCGCTACTACTGCCCTAATAAGATGATCAGTTTAGACTCAGAAGTTTTTGTGATCTTCCCTTCTAAACCTTGCAAGATAATATAATTACACAAAGAAAAAGGCAAGGAATATTTCTCTAATGAGTGATTATAGCATGCATATTTACATCGTTTTTCTCTAAATATGCATACATTAACGTGCCCACCGTCCTAATTAAAGCTGCTGCATTTGAATGAGTTGTGCATTCTAAATATATCCCCGATGTCAGCTGAAAAGGTATGCCAAATCATGTCTGACTAACTCGTCTGTTACTTGCAGTAACTGCTTCCTTCCGTTTCTTTCTAAAAAGGCATGTCATCTATAATTGAAAGCAATTCTAACAAGGATGAACAAAACAAAGACTAGGGGATCCGGTCAATCAAGATGGCAACCATAGAAGATGGAAACTGGCTTATCACAGCATCTTAGTCTCCGTGCTTCTCCACACTGATACAAAGTAGCAAAAAATAACTGGATTCGTCATTTTCTGACACCTTAGTTTCTTCACTTCCTCTTATCCAGTGGCCTGAGGAACCACGCCCCTCTCTGCCCACCCAAACTGCTCCATTCTTTTCTAAGTGCAGGCTGCACTTAGAGCACCTTCATTACCATGGGAGGAAGCATCCCTGAGACCACACACTGAGACACTCCGCCTAGTCTAACTTCTCTTTCTCTTCACTCCCTTGTCTCTGTCCTGAAGAAGAGTTCCCTCACACTTACTTTGGAGCTTTGTTACACTGGTTGTCACTCTTGGTTTACACTTTCCTTCTCATCCTCTGCCTCCAGGGTGGGCAAAGGCAGGGTTGGTCTTGCAAGCACACTGGATGCCCATGCTCACATATACTTTGTTCATGCTTAGATTTGTAGCATCCGTGCCTGAGTCAGGGACAATGCAGTTTATCCTTTTCTAATCATGGGTGCTCACCCATTACAAAGGAGAATCACAAACCTTGGCTTCAAAGACCAGCATACCTGAGCTGCTACAAAACAGTGTAGCATGCTTCTGTTTCTATGCTTCTTGCAACAGTGGCATGTCACTGCTTCCGCTCCCTATCTTTGCAAACTCTCTAATCAAACACAGCAAAGTCATTCCTGTCAAGTGCTGACACTGCGGTCCTCTTCCCTACCCTGTTGCACCCCTGAAGCCCTAACCAAATCTTAAAGGGACTGGTAAGCTTTTCTCCCAGAGTGTTCCATCCTCCAGAATTTCACCTCCTACACAGTCCAAAATGCTTGGCCCTCGATGTCTCTGTTCTTGCCCACTGTTGTGAGCAACAGCCTTGCCACACCCTTGTCCTACACCCTGGCCACAGATTTACAGTTCATTACTAAAATAGGATGGTCCCAGACTCCGCTAGTCCTTGATAATGGGCAATGTGATTTCCAAAAATATTCAAAATACAAAAAAATCTGTTCCCTATTGTTGCCTTATAATAAACTTGCTGCAGTGTGTCATGCAAACTATTTGTTACTTAACTATTTGTTAATAGCTGTTTGTTATTATAAAACTGCAGTTTTGACCAAGTAGGCACTAGAAGAGTCTCCACACACCTGCCTCTGTACCCCAAGGCCTCTCCTGATGATGTCCATGGCTAAGATATTTCATATAAAACTCCAGTTAATTCTACTACAAAGCTTGCTTCTTTGAGCCTTGTCTCCATTGATTCATCTAGCCTGGATCATTCAGAGTTCATCAGGAAATAGTATAAATAGGCATTTAAGGGATAATGTCAATCACTCCCTTTGTAAAAGTATTTTACTTTAAAAATCAAAGATGAGTTCCAACACCTACCCATTGTGTATTTTTAACATATTACACAGATGGGATATCTGATACTGTCAATTCTATGAAGCTAAAATTGTTTGGATATCCCCCAAAGGTGTCAATAGTACTGTGTCTTAGGAATAATGAAGAGGCATCTATGTGGACTTAATAAGAGGGAATTCATGTTTTGTACTGTAAACCTAGCCAACTACACATGCATAGTGTGGTCATGGATCCAGAGGGGCACCCAGAGGAACTCCACTTTCCCAAACCAATTTCATCCCTAACTGCATTCTAAGTATTTATTCTTAAGCCCACAGATATGTTATAGTTGTCAACATTCAACAAAGAAGCCACTTTCTGCAGGACTTGAAAACCATTACAGAAAGCCACAACTAGTCTCAATGCAGAGAACCACTTGATACATTTACAATACAACTTCCACACACTCAGGGAGCATCAAGAAAAGGGGCGGAAAGATGGTGAGAGACAGAGGCATTGGGTGTCTGCTACAAGATAGTATCTCCTAAATATAACAGGGAATCTGCATCCATGAGATCTCAACAAGCGTCTGTGTGTCTGTGTGTGTGTGTGTGTGTGTGTGTGTGTGTGTGTGTTTGTGCCAATAATAATTCTAAAAACAGAAACTATGAATAAGAGAGAGTGTCCATGGGAGGAGTTGGTGAGAGAGGAGGGTTGAAATGGTCCAAAGCCAGTATTTATGTAAGAAGTTCTCCAAAGAAAGATTTAGTTATATTTTTTTTAAAAAGTAAAAGAAACTAAACCTCTGAGGAAACATGACTTGCTTAGAGGTGCCGTAGTGTAGGTAACTATACATACTGTGTACAGACCTTGCCTTCCATGCCTCTGCTCTAGGCTACCCCTCAGCTTCCCTGGGACGTTCCAACTGGTGCCTTTATTCACCCAAAGATACTGAAGATTCCAACACTGAGCTTGTGGTCTCAGCAGAAAACCATTAGATTTTCTTAAATTTTTATCTACAGCGCTTCACTCCCTGAGAATTTGCAGAAATAGAAAAAGGAAGGAAAGTGGTTAAATGTGTGCAAGTTGTATTTGATTCTTCTTCAGTATTTATAAACAGAAGCTTCAACTGCTTTTTCAAACAACTTCTAACAAAATTCCCATTTTATTTATTATAGTAGTGTTGTTGTTCTTGTTTTTCATTTTCATTTATTAGCCTGTGACAATGGCTTACCATTTAAAAAGTCTGCATGTGATGCAACTAAGAAGGATGTGAAAAATAAGACCCCAAGACCCTGAGAAGATCCCCTTTGATGAACATGTTAGGAAGTGAGGCGTCTGCTGCCAGTCAATGAGTCTCATTCCATTCAACATGTGCTTTGCTGGTCACTTTGCTGGTCAGAAGCTTTTCTTAGCATAACATTTTAGTGACCTTTTGGGCAACAAGATCATGTGTTGGTATAGGAACTGTATTTTTCTAATTTAAAAGTGGAAAGACAAGGGAGAGGGAGATGAAGGAGGAGACAGAGGAGATGGAAAGGGAGGGGAGGGGAGGGAAGGAGGGAGGAAGAAAGAGAAAAAGAAAGGAGGAGTTCCAAATTTATTCAGGGATTTTAGCCCAGAGAGAACACCTCAAGTTCATACAATCAGTTTGAATTGCTGCTACTAAGTAAGACTTATATGGGAGAAGGACTGTTATTCTGAGTTTGGCCTGTGGTTAATTGTGCTGTAAATTCCTTTAGTGCACCTGGATTAAGTACCCTAGAAATTCATATCGCAGAGATGATGGATGGACGCACTGTTTTCAAAGACCCACACGTATGCTTTAATGCCTTTCAACGTGTCCTGCCAAATATTTAAGCTTCACTTTCAGTAAGCTGCCTTTCATGATCCTCTCCAGCTGTGTCTTCAGAAAAGAATATGTTGATTAGTGGTTTTGTCATTAATAACAAAGGGACAATTTTATGTTACATTACCTCACATGCATTTAAAAGGCAGTTGGCTGGACTAAGTACTCATGATTTAAAGAAAAAGAGGGCTCACTACAAGGAATAAATTTTAGCAAAGAAGCATTTTTTTTCTTCTTGGATAGTTTTTCAGTTCTACTATTATTAATGTTATTAAGTCATGGTTATTAAATAGATATGGTACTTTCTAATTTAGAATAATTGCAGATGCTCTACCCTCATACATCAGTATATACAAACACACCCTCCTAATTGCAGATAGGAAAACTAAGGTTGCAAGAAGCATCACAGAACTGGAAATAAAAGTCGCATTCCTAGAAGGTCTTTGGAAAGGACAGATGTGCCTCGTATCTGTCCTGTAGTAAAAAAAAAAAGTCATGGTTGCAAATGATCACATTCATTGAGTTTTGTATATTAATTATGTATAAATTTTGTATATTTGTATGTCTTAATAAATCCATTGAAAAAGTTGTCCCCACAAACTAAACACAAATATATCCAACACTACAGCTTAAACAGGTATGAACTTTATTTTGAAATCTTATGTCCAGTTCTGTGTCTCCCCTTAGAGTCCTGTGAACAATCAGTAAAAATAATGTTTTTCCCACAAATCACCAATATATGAAATACTGGGGTAACATCCAGCAACAAATGATCCCCTCACCCTTGACAGACTAACAGTAAAGAATAGCCCAACATCCTTCCATCTCCCATGCCTCTTAGCCAAAGAAGATGATGTGACAGCCTCTTCTCGATAGAATTCAAAAAGTTTATTTTGCTTGTAGCTAAACAATGTTCCTTTATTATTGTTCAAAGCCTTATAGAGGAAAAGATAAAAGCACTCAGTCAAATACTGCCTGAAATTTTGTTATCATCTTCCATGTACTAATCAATTGCCTTATTTGGCTTTGTAGCCTAAAGTATATGCAATCTATCCAGTAAACATGAATTGAGTGTCTCCCACAAGTCAAATATTGTTGTTTTTAAACTACTGTAGTAAAAAAAATCAAATCACAGGACAGTAAATCTCATACAGCTTACATTACAGGCTGTCGAGACAACCACAAAGTAACAAGTAGATTCATAATATGTCAGGCAGTGACAGTTCAGCAAAGCTGAATAAGGAACTGGAAATTCACCTCTCCAATCTCTTGCTTTACAATTATAGATGGCTTGCCCTTTTCCTGCACCTGACATTTGGCTGTATCCATTTTAATTTAAATACAATATTTCCTAAAGGAAGCCAAAGGCTAGCTTCCTGTTGATATTTGCTTTGGTTCTATGGAACTCACCAATGTTACACTAGTCAAACAGACGGTCTCCCATTCGAAGAGTTAATACAGCCTGCATTTTTCTACCTCTGTCAATGTCTCTTGCACCAGTGACATCTTTCCCTTCACACACCCCTAACTTTGCTGCTGGCCTCAGTAATTCTGTCTGTCTTTCATGATTTTATGCTAATGACTAATATAACGTATTAATATGTTATGTTAATATATTAATATAACATATATGTCAAGTTGCTACAAAGAATTACCTTGAAAAGCCCCACTGTAATCATAATCATAAAAGACACCGTTGATAATACAGACAAGTCTCATAAAAAAAGGGGGGGCTGCTTATATGCTTACTTAATGCCTAGCAAAAACCATCAGACAGCAAAGGCAGTACCTGAGCCTTGAATTCTTGTATATATTAGACTTAACAATGACACTTCATTAATAACTCACTGGTAAAGACAAGCCAAATGTTTCCATGTCGGTTACTATCAACACCAGAATCTTCCTAGATTATTAGATTGGAGATGAGCTGAAGATAAAAGTGAATTTCTAGAAGGGACAGTATTGTAGCATTTTTATGGGAGGGGGATGCTCTTCCCCATTATAGTTCATATAGCTCCCAAATAAAAGACACAGAAACCTGGTATTTTTATTAACAAACTGTCAGCACTAAGCTGGGCAGGTTCTGAGCTGTTAAAATGCAACTAGGCTATTAATAAGCAGATAAATGGCCCATTACTCTTAGAGTAATAGAGTCCTGCTCTATTTCATGTTTGTCCTCAATGTGAACTGCTTTGTTCCATCCCGCCTCATGGGAACCTCCTTCTTCCCGTACCTTTTTTCTTCTCTTTGTGGTCCTACCTGAGGACCCCCACACACACACACTAGATTTCAAGGTCTGCCTTCCATTCTCCCCTACACAGTCACAGGCTCTAACCTTTTATTGGTCAATCAGAGATTATTGGGAAGCATTCCTTACATAACATTGGTCAACACAATGCCCGTGTCCAGACTGCAACCTGATCTTGGGACCCAGAACTCAGAATCTGAATACACAGCGCATGAGACCAACCCCATCAGGACAGAGTAAAGGTACTGGGAAATGAATAGTAAACAGGGCATCCACAACTAGTATGTAACTCAAAGAACTCAAAAATTGTGTTTAATGAATAGTATAGAAAGAAAACAAAAAGCTGAAAATTTTAGTTTTCATACAAAACATATTCTCTTCCTCTTATCACTTTTAGACCCCTTAGAGGGAGTTACCAGATCGGAATGAATGAGGAACAGTCATTGGGTTCCTGCACTCGTAGGAAGAAAACAAAATACTGGCCTTTTAGCTTCATGCTCAGCTGTTCACTGCCTCAAGCAAAAATCTGACAGTATTCGTAAAGATAACTATTACTGCTCACCTGACTGTAATACTGTAAAGATAAATGATGAAAACTGAGAAGGTCTGAGCAACTATTCAGCATTTTGCAATTGTCGAGAATTTGTTTTTCTTTTAAGCACTGAGGACTGTTCTCACTGATAAAAGTAATGTTTTTCCTTCTTAAATGCCGAGATAAATTATAAACCAAACATTTAGCTGCTGTCACAACTACACAGAAAGGATGGATTGCATATTTTATAACACTATCATTTAGGCAAGTTATGATTTAGCCTCTCTATGATATTTGTTCAATATAATTGTTATAGCCCAGGTGAGGAGGTTACAGAGCACAACACGTATAAAGCCAAGTTAGAGTTCCTTATTTAAAGCCAGCCACCAAGAGTCAGTTAACACTGCAGGAATACTATTACTACTAAAACTCAGGGTTGCAGCACTTAGAAAGGCTGAAGCCACAGTGATGTCACTGTCATGTATAGCTCAGGGGAACATGGAAACATTTGTTATTTAAGTATATATTTGTGGGTTGTGCATTTGGGCCATGCATGCATTTCCAAGGTGAATATGAGGGTTCAGGAGGGATAAGAGCTGAAAACCACCTGAAGCAGACACAAAATGGATCAGACTAAGATCAGGACAAGATGGTAGTACCTTGGTCACTTATATAATTATATCAAAGACATTTAAATAGCCCAATGTGCCATTAAAGATATTTTTCAACTTCAGTCTAATTTATTTTTCAATTTTTTTTATTTTTGAAGTTATAATAATATCATTCATTCTACTTTGCTCCCTCCAAACACTCTCATTCCGTCTACCCCCTTACTCTCTTTTAAATTCTTTTCTTTTTTATTACCAATATTGATAGACAGATGATAGTAGATAGATAATAGATAGATGATAGATAGATAGATAGATAGATAGATAGATAGATAGAGATAGTCTGCATAGTCTGTTATATGCTACAGTATGTGTTACAATTATATGTTAGTCAGTTAACATAACACATATTTTTTCAGCCAATACAAATGGTTGACCATTTGGTACTGGATAAAACATTTATGTGTTCTTCCATGGGGAAGACTATTTCTTTCAGTCTCATAATTTTTTTAGCTGCCTGTAGTTCTTTGTCTAGGATTGAGGCCTTGTGGCCTTTGGCTCTTCCATATTAAGATGTCTATTGGTGTTCTCCTTGTGCATAGGCAGCCATGTTGATGATGACTAATGCTTTTGACATTTCTGGGAGACACAATCACACAGGAAACTCTTTGTTCCTCTGGCTTTTATAAAAAAAAAAAAAAAAAAAAAAGTATACAGTGTTCTGCCTGAATATATACGTGCATGCTAGAAGAAGGCACCAGATCTCATTCTAGATGGTTATGAGCCACTGTGTGGTTGCTTGGAATTGAGTTCAGGACCTCAATTGCTTGGTGTTCTAAAGTAAGTAGTTGTTATACTGTAATCCCAGCACTTGGGAGGTAGAGGCAGGTATATCGCTTAGTTCAAGGCCAGCCCGGTCTTCAAAACAAGTTCCAGGACAGCCTTGTTTACAAAACAAGTTTTAGGACAATCAGGGCTATACAAAGAAACCCTGTCTAGAAGAGGAGAGGAAGATCTTGAAGGTTCACTACTCAGACAGGGGAATTGTCTATTTTGGGGGGGATAGTTGGGGAATTATCTTTTTTTTTTTATGTCAGACACCAACTGAGCTAGGAACACTCTGTTACTGAGCTGACTCAATAGCTGGGGTCTGTAAACAGGTGGAGTCATTTTCTCTCACATGTTATGGGCTAGGACCCCAGCTAGACAATGCTTAAATATGTTGATACTCATTAGTTTCTCTGTCTGTACTAATTTGGTTCCTCACAGTATGGTGGCTGTATCAAGAGAGATCCTGCCAAAGGGGGGAAAAATGGAAAAATAAATGACCCTTAATGATCTATCTTATAAACATTATAGCAACCTTGCTGCAAACCTCAAATATGCCACCAAAGCATCCAGGTTTGAGAGGAAATAACAATCAGAGGTCCAAACCGTGGCATGGGAAGAGGGTCAATATTACTTTGTAAGAACATTTGGAATAGGCAATTTTCTTGCAGCCACTTTGGAAAATTTCATTAGCCATGGTAATTCTTATTGTATCTTGTTGGGTCTTTCACTTAATATCTTCATATGCAACTTATTTGAGTGATTGGTTAGACTTTATTTCACACCTAAACTTCTTATTGTATTAGATTATAAACCACAAGATGGAATGGTAAGCATAGCCATGTTGACTTAATTTACATGGTATTCAACCACAGTACTCTTTACCTGATCATCAGAATACATAATATTAGTAATAATGTTGCAACTCTGGACAATACGTGGAATTAGTTCATCATAATTAGTTTTATGTCCCACATTAACCAAAACGTCATACTCCATCTTTGATGTGCAATAAACAATTGTACTTAGTGAGTCTAATTAAGTCTTTGTTGCTTGAGAAAGGTACATAATCTATTCTGAGAAATATAGAGAACATTATAAAACCATAATTGAATCTCACAGTTGAAGAAAGAAAATCACTACCTTGAAGAAACTATTTTTTCTTCTCTTTCATCATTAGTTTTAGTTTATTTAATTATTTTAAAGTTTATATTAGTAAATTGTGGATGCCTTGATTGCTCATTTCTATCTATTCTGTAAAGTTATTAACAGATGCAACTGTCCCTTTTCAGTTGATTTCATAGGTGGCTTTGATTCTTATGGATATCAAGGGCCTCAGAAGACATCTCACTTACAACTACAACCAATGTACATGTAAGTACTTGACTTTAAAGGTTATTTTCTGGGATATTGAAAAGGTAGTCAAGTAAATGTATCATGGCACAAAAAAAAATGCATGCAACTTTCCCTTGGTTGTATATTTCCGTTTTCTACTATTAATATTGTAGGATGAATCTGAAAACATTTTCTTTGCAATTGAAAAAAAAAATGACTTACCAAAAAAGGCTGTCTTTAAAGTTTTCTTTAGTCTTATGTATCACTCATCTACCTGGCTCAAAAGCTGCTAATGTATAACAATTCTTTGATTTACCCAAAATGTGTATATTTTGAAATTTTTCTAGCAGTTTTGGTAGTTACGTGTAACTATATAAAACTTACTCTCTGGCTGCCCCAGTATACTCCCAAGTGATGCTGGTTGTATTCATATCATTGTTATTAGCCCTTCATAACAGTCTTGAGTCTGGATGACAAATGCTCACTCTGGTGATGGCTACATATTCAAAAAATATCAAACTCTGAGCCATACTTTATCATTGTGAAAGTCAAAATTAAACAGGAACATTGGAACTGAGATTGATCCAACCATTAACTGTAGCACTCAAGAGCACAGACAAGCAACCAGAGCCTGATTTTTATATCTGTGTCTAGGCAAATTCCCTTGGATAACAACTGATAGCAAATTCTATATCTCAGCATCAAGTGATATGCTGAATTGCAAGAGAAGATCAAAATAGAAAGTAAGCTTCCAATTCATTTTAAAATGTGAACTTCTCTTTGAAGATATGTGTTTGTTGTCGTTGTCCTCCGCCATTAAGCCATTTACCTTTTGGTTCCTTCAGCATGTAGGATAATGAGTGGCGTTTGGAGATATTTCTACTCCAAACAGATTAATCTTTAGATACTTCCTGTTAGTTTCTCTTTTAAAGGAGAATGATGTATGCATTGTGCTTGACATTTTCTGTGTCCCTTGTAGTTTTCTGCAAGTGTTTGAATAGCACCACTCATCAAAAACAAATTGTATTTGTTCAGAAATCCAGCAGTCTCCATGTCATTCAAAGCATTTCCCCTCGAAACAGTAGATTACACATTCTTTTTCTACATCCAAAGCCACTTCCTATTTCAAGCATCCGTGTTCAACCATTGAGTTTTCCAGTTTCATTATTTCAGAACTTTTGTCCCATCCTACACATGGCTGCCAAATTAATATTCCTAGAGTTCTCAATGACCTATTCACTCTCCTTTCTAAAAGGTAACAATGATTCCCTAAGCTCCTCATCACAGCCTTGTAAGAGTATGTTGACCTAGGCACAGTGTTTTATTGAAATACTCTCTCATCAACTCTTAATAGCTTTTGTGCCTCAGCTATAAGCAAGTGATGTTAGACAGTCCTAGGGAACACACAGTCCTGGAGTAGAAACTGACTACTACCTACTAAATGAGCATAACTACTCTAGTAGCTTCCCTTAGCCACTTTTTTCCTAACAAAACTAGAATGTTTGTGTTCTCCAAAAATGACATATATTTTTCCTGAATGTGTGTGTGTGTGTGTGTGTGTGTGTGTGTGTGTGTGTGTGTCAACCATATTGTTTCCAATCAGGTATTTGTAATTCTAATGTTAATATTTGGATAAGTATTTTTAAAAGACATCTTTACTAAAAATTAAATTCCCTAAGAACAAAACTTTCCTTAATTTTCTTGAAGAGAAACTTTTACATGCCAAATAAGCATAATCAGATATTGTTTTCCCCCATCAATGCCCAAGAACGGCACAATTATATGACAGCTTTTACATCTCATTGCTTACAAGATGTTGATGATTGAAAAGGACTCACATATAGGATGTAACAGGTACTTAAGGTACCTGAGAAATAGCTAATCAAAATTCTGCCTTCACCTCTTATATAGAACATCCCATAGAAAACATCAGGCCACAAAATTCTGTGGTTTTTTTTGGGGGGGGTGGGGGGTGGGGGGACTGATGCTAGAAACAGAAAAACAGAACTCACTCAGCTTGCTCGTGGTGCAGCTGAGAGCACCATCTACTTTTCCTGACCCTTGTTTAGAGGTCTCTTCAACTTCTTAAATAGACTGTGAGCCAGCCTGGCATTGCCATTCCTGGCATTATTTTACCCTACTCCACAACTAAGTTGGCTGTCACATTTCCATACATGCCCCCAACCCTGAGTCTGTCTCCCTTATCTCCTCTCAACTTTGCACTATACACTGTTGAATGAGGAGGTTTACAACTGTGCAACCTTCTAAATCAATCCTTTGAAAGCCACTGCCTAGTGGGATCATGTGAAAAGTCAAATAAGCCTCAACCCAGCTAAGAGGCAGAGTCCCAAGCACGTCGTCTGTCTTTGTCATTTGGAGTATACCTTTCCTGTCAACTCTCTATAAATATGTCTTGTAAAGTAAGAGTAATTTAACATCACGGGCCAATTCAAGCATCCTAGCAATATTATATAGTCACTGGAAATAAAAGCTGTTCTTTTGAAAGAAAGCAAATGCTAAAAAGCAATGTGTAGTTTTAGCTGTGATTGCTACTACATCCAACCAATCTGTCTCCTGGCTCCTGGACAAAGTAATGAAGTTGCTGCCAGCAAGGACACACAAGTACAGCCAGTGGTTACACCATCCTCTTTATTGGTAGTTCAATTGTGTGTGTGTTCTTAGTTTATAATTCTTCAGGTATACAACTATATAAAAGAAAGGTTCTCTCTCTCTCTCTCTCTCTCTCTCTCTCTCTCTCTCTCTCTCTCTCCCTGCCTATAGCTTGTCACATACATAAAATTAAATTAATAGCTATCAGAAATACTCATGCCATCTCATTAACTTTCTAACAAAGTAATTTTTTTTATCCCAACTGGCCCGTGTCATGGCCCATATAGACATGATGGTGTCCCCTTCCTAATAATACAAATGCCTTATGTTCTACTAGACAGTATGCAAAACCACTGCACCATTTTTGCAGCCAATAGCAGTACATGCTCATTTTCATCTGTTCCCTGGATGATCATAGGTGACCTCTGTCAGTAACATTGCACTGAGGGATAAGGGGGAGGCAGAAACTGTTTAAAACCCAATTTGAGATCCTGCTTTCTCTCTCTCTCTCTCTTTATTTTTGCTCTTATACTTAGAGAAGGTGGGGAGCAATAGGCATCTAACATTCTCTCTTGATTAAAAGTACCTTTTCTCTCTCTCAGGTCAAAATAACACAGATGGCTTCTGTCTGTCACCCCATGGACTCCTCAAATGACTTGTGCAGTGGCCTCTTACCTTTTATGAAGCTCAAGAAGCAAATGGATTTAAATATACATACATGTTATCAGACCAAACAGGAAGTTTGGTTTTACATAGACACATGAGTGAAAACACACACACACACATACCACTCTCATTATCATGCACACATCAACTACACTGGACCTCATCTTTCTGACTGATAAATATGCAGGACACGCCCATCCTGGATTTCCTTAATGCAGGCTCCCTTCTCCCAGACCTTTGAAGGTGGGAAAGGAGCTGTATGGGTGTCCTCTGCAGGCCCCTACTTAACCCTCTGCAGCCCAGCCAGTTGGCTCTGTGAGGTGCCAAGTTAACCCAGGCACAGGAGTTTAGAACCCTGTTCTCTGTACTCCATACCATACATCTTGATTGCACCACAGCTACTTTAATTGCAAAACCAGTCAGACAGAACACGCCATGATGATTTTGTACCAAATGCAAAATGGCAGGTCGTTTGCCCTAAAGGCTATACCATACATACTTGCCTTAAAACACCTGCGTTGTGTGCCCGAGCCTCTCAGTGCAGACGTCCCCCAGTCACCTCCTTTAGGCGAACACACTGCTATTAATTCTGGACAATTTTGACTCTATCTCACATCAAGGAATAAGACTGAACTATTCAGCTGCTCCGGTGTGTCTGTAAGAAAATGATGTCTTACTACTGAGCCTCTTCAGTGGCCACAAGAGACAAGGAACCAACAGCAACAGTAACTGTCATCTTCACATCTCTTAAACATGGTCTTCTGATGGTGGAACAAAGTAAAATGTATTAATCTACTAAACTCATTAATCTACTGAAAGCAGAAATGGCTTAACTGGTTGGTTTTCTTTCTTGCACTTTAAGTGCTTTTTAAAGTCTCTACAAATGGTGTTTCCTAACACAGGAAGCAGTGTGGATTTCTATGACAGAGGCCAACTAACTATGTATTAGCTATGTTTACTCTTTTATATCTAATTCAAATTCAAGACCCAATGTAGGTGAACTTTCTTTTCTAACTTCAGCGTACAAGATTATTTTTGGGGCGGGTGGGTGGGGAGCAATAGTTAACTTAGTGAAATCTTTGAGATCTCTTTGTGGTATTTGGGGGATCTGTTGTGTGTTAGACTGTATTCCAATTCTCCTGTATTAGTGTGGCAGAAAAAAAAAAAAAAACCTGTGCTGTTGACGTAGTTGGCAATGAGATACCTTTGGAGACAATAGTAGGTCAATGTGTTTATGGGATATTCCGAACTCCTAGGTAATTGAGTTTTATATTTTCGAGCAGTCTTTGGTTTTCATTAGTGGAAGACATAATTAGCTCAAGCTTATCAGTAACACAGATGAGTCATGTTTTTCTTGGATCTACTTGAAACACTAAAATCCAGTTTTATTTAGTGCATCACTTTCATGTGAAATGAAATTCAGTCTGAGAAGTTAGACATTGGCATGGAACAACCCGCTTTTCTTTTGGTACTGACGGTTTCATTTACTGGGTTAACCCTTTTTTACATTAACCCATGCAGATCTCCATTAAGACAGGCCAGTTGCTGTCTTTGCAAAGATGTTTGCAACACATGCCCATTTAGGAACCCATTTAAAACCAATGAAGGAACTAAAAATGGCCGTTGGACATAAATCACATGCACAAAAAGATTCCAACACTGAGTTTTCCCAGGGGCTGCTATATGTCAGTCCATACCTACATGTATAAAATGGACAGTTGCAAACATGTCAGTGAAACCTCATATGGTGTTTTTATAGTGATATGCATGTTTAATGTTTGAGGAACTAGTTGTCAATGTACTGTCCTTTTATTCCTAAAATATAAATACTATACATGCCAGAAGCTATTGTAATGTAACTGTTGACATGAGGTTTCACTGCATTGCTGCTGGGATGGGATTCCATCTTGTGGTGCATGTGTAGGGAGGGCATAAAATAAGCCATCATGTTTCTTTTTAAGTTGCAGCCGACTCTCCACCAAGTCACTATATCATCACCACCAAATTTTTCAGAAACAGTTGTTGACTACTTAAGAGTAGTCAGTGGACGGGCCTTTTCAGGAGCAGTAAGCACAGTAGTGTGATCTAGCTGGGAAACATCAATGCTGTACAGCTGTATCCTCCTCAAAACCTGGTGAAGAATGCTATTTTTCTAGGCTGAGCTTTTGTTATAAGCCTAATATTCTGAAAGCAAGAGTTAACTATTCTGATCTGTCTTTTTTTTTTTTCCTCCTCCTGCATTTGTTAATTCTGAATGTATTTTTAACAGAGTGATTTTTTTGACTTTACTAGTGTAATTTGCATTTTAAAAATAAATGGAAAAAATGATTAAGTTTCCGAGCCATCCCTGAAAGACTGTGCTTCGTCTCCTGGTGTGTTGTGATTATGTCACTGACAGAGAAACCCTATTAGCCTTGCATGCTCGGCTACTAATGTTCAATGCAATCCACGGATGCTCAGCCATGAAGAACTGCCAGGCCTGGCACTGTTCTAGCTCAGCTATTCGTAACGTCCACTTCCATTCTGACCACATTGGGATCCCATTTAGACTCCCTGTGACAGGCTTGCTATCACCTGAGGAACGATTTTCCTAACTTTTATAATTTTAGCTTTAAAGGGCACCAGACTCATACATACATACATACATACATACATATATACATACACATACATACATACATACATATACATACATACATACATACATACATACATACATATAATTGGTTTGGGTCCAAATAGATGGCTCAGCAGTTAAGATCATTGGCTGCTCTTCCAGAGGGCCCAAGGGTGACTCCCATCCATCACTCATGTGCGACTCATGACCTTTGTAACCCTAGTCCAGGGGATCATTGCCTGTCTTCTGACCTTCAGAGGCACTAGGCAGGAAAGTGGTGTATAGATATACATGAAGGCAAAATATCCATACCCATAAAATAAAATAATTAAAAAAAAAAACATTTGGTTAATTTACAAGAGGAGATTTTCAATTTCAATTTAAAATATCCCTGCCTGCTTGTAAGTGCACATGTGCCTTGGAGGGAGGGGTGCACATGCAGGTACATGTCTGTGGAGGTCAAAGGTCAGTTCTCAGGAACTATTTTGTTTAATGAAGTAGAGTCTCTCACTTAGACCTGGTGGTCACCAATTAGGCAGGCAGGCGAGTGAGCCCCAGAGGTCCATCCATCTCTGCTTCTCGAGTACTAAAATTACAAGAAAGTTGGAGCTCCAGCTTACATGGTGACATTTTACCACCTGAACTATTGCTCCAGCTCCTATACTGTTGTAAATGAAATAATCTAAAGGTTTGCCTGACTGCCCCTTTGATAACAAAAGCTGTGGTTGATGTTGTTAGGATGTGGTATGTACTTCATCGGAAGGCAACTGTGCGTAAATAGCTTGGCGTAGGGGAAGCAAACAGGAAAGACTAATACTTATTAGTTGCCCTTAATGATACCTGATGCTCACTGTAAGCATGGACAGATAGACAATAGCTGGCCCAGGCTAACCGGGGCTCAGACTACTGCTGATAGAGGCTCCTCGAACTGTACAAAGACACATACCAAATCAAAATTCAACACTGCAAGCAAGGGCCTTAGAAGCTATGCTGTGTACCAAGAGGCTGGAGAGATGGACTTTCAGTGGTTGATTTGTTGGTTACCTGATAGGAATCGAATGTCCAGGTGGTGTTCGCCAAAGCCTGTGAGGATCACTTCCGGGATAATTCTTCATCGATGGTGAAGTCAAAGGTACACAGCATCTCCCTTGCACCAAAAGGGACGAAATGACCACCTCAGCAATATAGAGACACACATGTATGCCCCAAGGAAAATGTTCTTCAGGAAGTCTCACTTAAATAAGTTATGAGATGTTTAAATAGAAAAAATAACTAAGGCTACACTTGGTAAGTATTTAAAACATTAGAGTAGGTACAGTGAAACATGTAGCCAATGTTCCAAGCTGATGCAATGACTGCACAATTTTAGTTGGAAACACAAACTATTTTTAAATAATTTGCATTTAAAATTTACCTCTGAAATCCATACCCATTCATTATAGAGACTAATAATAATAATAATACCATATATTTCTCTGGAAATGTAAATAACTCCCCACTCCACAGAAAATTCTTCTGTGCACTTGGGTAAGCATACAAACTCAACTCTATCAACTGACCGTGGATTGGGCAAATTCAAATGACTTATGATTTTACTTTCTTACGAATGACTTAACTCCCCTAAGACAGTGTGAAATTATAAAATGCTTCTAATCTATTGTATATTTGGTTTGATGCAGTTTTTATATTAAAGCATATTTCATTCTATTACAGTTCTTTCAAAAAACCAGTAATCCATACCCAGATGTAAACATGAATGTATGATATGTATTACCCTACCAATTATATTCAGTTTTATGGTAAGGTTTCCAATGGTTGCATTTATCATACATTTATGAATAAGTAAATTAGAGGGATTAAGACCGCTTAAAATGGGCTACAGTGATGGCTCAGTGGTTACGAGCACTGGCTGCTCATCCAGAGGTCCTGAATTCAATTCCCAGCCACCACGTGGTGGCTCACAACTATCTGTAATGGGATCTGATACCCTCTACTGGTGTGTCTGAAGACAGCTACAGTGTACTCACGTACATAAAATAAGTAAATCTTTTTTTTAAAAAAAAGACTACTTAAACATGACTGATTCTCTCACATTATTACACATGCTTTCTATCTACTTCCAACAAGGAAAAGAGCTGTAGGATCACTATGGGATGTCCGATGTAATATATGTTAGTATACTGAGACAGTTCTTCTTGATGGCTATGAAGAAAGACTATCTCAAACATTTGTGTGTTCTATGCCATTTAATTTAGTTAGAAACTGAACAAGACAATATATGCTAGGATCATATTTATCACTGAAATATTCTAAACCTTCATCAGTTTTGACAGCAAGTAACAACAATAAAAATGGGGGGAAAAAAGTTCCTCCTAAAACAAGTAAAGTTAGGTGCGTTTTGTATTCTACAGAATTATACTAACATCATTGCTTAATCATTAAAGATTAAAACTAATGAGCTTAAGGTTTGGATGGATAATGAAGGGTGATATTTATGTGATAAATTCTGAGAGGATTCCACATGTTGATTCTCTTACTCCATCTAAATCATTATTAAAATTAATGTAAATCTTTTCCATAATGAAATTTCCTTAATAATATGGCACCTTGATATTAAAATAAGTATTTTGGTGGCTGATCATTTTGCCCTTGCATGAATTTAAACCATAGCAGGGATGGAATAAAACAGCTCCCAAAAAGATTACAAATTGATGCTGAGTTTAGCATGAGTGATGCTGTCACTTCGAGCTTGATGGATTGATTCAATTAATCAGTCAGTCTTTCCAAAGAGTCCTTTGGGGACTTACTTAGCAGAGGCATACCCTGTGTATTCCCCTCCAGGAGCCTGTCATTTTTCTTCATTATTCTTCTAGTTTTACTCATTATATCTTTGGGGGAATATGCTGATCTCCATGTGCAAAAAGGTTTTGCACACAGATGCCCAGACATAAATCTTCCAAGCTTCAAACTAAAGGCCACTAAGACACCTGAGCTTCTTGCTGTTCTCTCAAGATGACTGAGATGCTTGCAGGATAACATTAAACAAATAACTGAACACTGACTTAATAAGTGGTTAATCAATAGAAAAGGCACCAATTGAGGGAAGGTTGGGAAAATATTTCATTCATGAAGATAGTTAAGATGTCCATGTGCTCTATACATGTGGAACTGACCTCTCTGTGGAAGGCTAACCTCCTCAACCCCAAAAGCATATTAGATAAAAGTAGGAAAGTTGGGAGTCTGGGACTCATACTGAACACTCATGATAAAACCAAAACCATATTCAGTGATTATGTTGCTTCAGATAATGACAGATAAATAAATACTCTTAAATATGAAATATTTCTACTTTCAATGAGTCAAACCATTTGCCTTTTTAAACTGTAAAATGTGAGGCTGTGGGATGTAACTGAGCTGAGAAAAGCACTTACCTAAAAAGCATGAGTCTCTGAGTCTCATCATATAGAACTGCATCTAGTGTATACAAACACAATCATAGCATTCAGTGGGCAAAAGGAGGTGGATTAAAAATTTAAGGTCATCCTTGAATATACCATAAGTTTGAGGCTAGCCTGGGCTACATGGAAACTTGCCTTCAAAAACAAAAAATTTAATGTGGAGGTTACCACACACAAACATGCTGGAGTAGTTAATATTGATACTAATAAAGAGAGTAAGAGTTGACAATAATGGACAAAAAAAAGAACCTCATATCTTTTAGTGGGAATCAAAGTGAGTTAAATATTATGGGAATATTTTTAATTGAAATGGAGCAAACTAATTTTTGGATTTATACACACTGAAAATAAAAGGAATATGTGAAGAGATCTCTGTATTATACATGTTATCACCTCATTCACAATATGAAATCAACCCATAAGTCCATCAATAATAGATAAATGCCCCCAAAATAGGGCACATATAACAATGGAATGATATTCAGCCTTTTTAAAAAGATAAAGTTTTGTCATTTGTAACAAAGTGGATGAATCTGGAAGACATTATTATTAATCCAAATAAACAAGGCACAGAAAGACAGATAATGCGTAAGCTTACTCATACTGGTAGAGAGTAAAAAGGAAGTGACAGTAAGAGGAAAAGGGAGATGGGAACAGTATAGGAGGGATTGGGGAGAGAAAAAATGGGATCAAAATATAATGTATGGAAAAAACGCAAAAATTTCAGTTAGGAGGATAAAAATAAGAAATAAATTATACAAATAGCAGCAATTATGGTAATGTGGAACTATACCAGTATCCAAATACTATAGACTATAATGATCACATGGGACTATGATAATAACCAAGTGATATAGTATACAATAGCTATAATCATATATAAGTATTTTAGACTGTGATGATAAAATGGAGCTATAATAGTATACAATTATTATAGACTTGAATATTGTTAAGGCAGTAGATGTTAAATGTTCTCACTACATACAAATAAATGTATGGGAAGACGAACATATTAGTGACTTTAATTAGCCACTGTACAATGCACGTATATATCATATACAGCATAATTCTGTATACCATAAACAATTTCTAGCAATGAAATATTAATGGAACTGAAGAGTTGGCTCAGTGTATAAAATGTTCTCTATGTAAGCATGAGGGTCAAAGTCCAGGTCCCTTGTACCACATAAAATTCATCTGTTATCCAAGTGCTAGTGAGGCTAAGACAGGAGACTCTTGAGGAAACCTGGCTACTTAGACACACTGCACTGGCCCCAGGTTCGCTGAGAGACCTTGCCTCAATAAAGTGGAGAGTCATTGAGGAAATGACCCAAAGTCAACTTCTGGCCTCATTCATGGACCCGTACATGTATTCTCTCTCTATCTCTCATGAACATGTATCTATCTATCTCTCTCTCTCTTTCACGCTCACACACACACATGCTCACACAAATGCCACACCAGCATGCACATACAAAAATATTAATTTAAATAGTACCCAAAGAGAACTAAGTCTTGTAGTAGGGATGGCTACACAACTTACAGGGCCCAACTACTAATAATGATGTAAAATTCCTTCAAGGATTAGGAAAATATCTAAAGCAGTGGTTCTCAACCTTCCTAAGGCTGAAACCCCATAGTTTCTCATGTCTTGGTGAACCCCAACCATAAAATTATATTTATTCCTACTTCATAACTTCAGTTTTGCTACTGATAGGAATTATAAATATCAGATATGCAAAATATGTGCCACCCCCACCCCCACCAAGGAGTCACAAGCCACAGTTGGAGAATTTGTTGTCATTTGTACTGTAGGGAATTGCCAAAGCCATTAAGAACAGGTGTTGCTCTTGCAAAAGATCCAGGTTCAATTACCAGCACCTATACAGCAGCTCACAATCATCTGCAGCTCCAGTCCTTAAGAATCCAACCTCCACAGGCACCAGGCATGCACATGATGCACCTACAAATGTGTGCAGGCTAAACAGTCATCATATACATGATGTTTTATAAGATTAATAAATCCAAATATGCTTTTTTAAAAGATTAAAAAAGGACCATCCCTAAAGGCATCATGACATAAAGTACTTGCTTCTGGCAACATTATATATTTATTATGTATTGTTAAATACATAATTATATGTATTATTTAGGAAATAAAATAAATGACCAATAATTGATGTATGGGATCTCATGAAACAAACAAATTTAAAAAAAAAAAAAGGTTCTGTATAGGAAAAAAAACCCTGCCAATCTAATGAAGAGGCAGCCCAGATAATTAGGTAAAAGCTTTACTAGCTGTATATCCATCAGAGCAAATAGAGGATTCGTGTCTAAAATATACCAAGAATATCAAAGCATAAATATGACAAAAAAATAAACAACCCCATTGAAAAATGATCCATGGAAGCAAACAGAAAGTTCTACAAATGAGATAGTAACCGCTTCTCTAAATGTTCAACATCTTTACCCATCAGAGAGACTCATTAAAACTAAGATTCAATCGAACCCTAGTTAGTATGGCCAACATTAAAAGTACAAATGAAGCCTTCTGGTTTCTGTGCCCGGAGCTGATTCTGTGCCACAGCGCTCCATACCCAAATACCCCTGGGAAAGAGCTGGTCTCCCAGAACTGCTGGCACACCTGTGATCACAGGTAACACCACCACTTCTGGTCAAATTCCTGGCTCTGGGGAGATCAGCCCAGAATCATCTGGACAAAGAAATCAAGAAACAGCTGGGGACAGAATCCTTCAGGTTTCTGTCTGCGCCCCAGAGCTGCCCTGTGCCACAGCTCTCCATACCCAAATTCATCCCAAAGAGAACTTGTCTCCCAGGAGTACTGACAAACAGGCTTGCAGAAGGGACAAGCCACAGTCAGAAGCAGCAAGACCAGCTAACACCAGAGATATCCAGATGCTGAGAAGCCAGGGCAAGAATACAAGCAACAGAAACCAAGGCTACTTGGAATCATCAGAATTCAGTTCTCCCAACATAGAAAACCCTGGATACCCCAACATACCAGAAAATCAAGACTCTGATTTAAAGTCACCTCTCATGAAGAACATAAGCAGACTTTTTAAAGGACATAAATAACTCCCTTAAAGAAATACAGAACACAGGTAAAGAGATAGAGCCCTTAAAGAGGAAACACAAAAATCCCTTAAAGAATTATGAGAAAACACAACCAAACAGGTGAAGGAATTGAACAAAACCATCCAGGACATAAAAATGGAAGTAGAAACCATAAAAAAAATCACAAAGGGAGACTACTCTGGAGATAGAAAATCTAGGAAAGAAATCAGGAGTCATAGATGCCAGCATCACCAACAGAATACAAGAGATAGAAGAGAGAATCTCGGGTGCAGAAGATACCATAGAAAACATTGACCCAACAATCAAAGAAAATGCAAAAATCTCCTAACCCAAAACATCTAGGAAATCCAGGACACAATGAGAAGTCCAAACCTAAGGATAATAGGAATAGAAAAGAGTAAAGATTCCCAACTTAAAGGACCAGTAAATATCTTCAACAAAATTATAGAAGAAAATTTCCCTAACCTAAAGAAAGAGATGCCCATAAACATATAAGAAGCCTACAGAACTCCAAATAGGCTAGACCAGAAAAAAAAAATTCCTCCCATCACATAATAGTCAAAACACCAAATGCACAAAACAAAGAAAGATTGTTAAAAGCAGTAAGGGAAAAAATGTCAAGTAACATATAAAGGCAGACCTATGAGAATTACACCAGACTTCTCACCAGAGACTTGAAAGCTAGACAATCTAGGGCAGATGTCGTACAGAACCTAAGAGAACACAAATGCCAGCCCAGGTTACTATACACAGCAAAACTCTCAATTACCATAGATGAAAAAACCAAGATATTCCATGACAAAACCAAATTTACACACCATTTTCCCACAAATCCATCCCTACAAAGGATAATAGATGGAAAACTCCAACACAAGGTGGGAAACTACACCCTAGAAAAAGCAAGAAAGTAATCTTTCAATAAACCTAAAAGAAGATAGCCACACAAACATAATTCCACCTCTAGCAACAAACATAACAAAAAGCAACAATCACTATTCCTTAAAAACTCTTAACATTAATGGACTCAATTTCTCAATAAAAAGACACAGACTGACAGATTGGATACATAAGTAGGACCCAGCATTTTTCTGTATACAGGAAACACACCTCAGTGTCAAAAACAGACACTACCTCAGAGTAAAAGGTTGGAAAACAATTTTCTAAGCAAATGGTCCCAAGAAACAAGCTGGAGTAGCAATTCTAATATCAAATAAAATTGTTTCAATCAAAAGTTATCAAAAAAGATGAGGAAGGACACTTTATTACACATCAAAGGAAAAATCTACCAAGATGGACTCTCAATTCTGAACATTTATGCCCCAAATACAAGGGTACCCACATTTATAAAAGAAACATTACTAAAGCTGAAAGCACACATTTAACTTCACACAATAATAGTGGGAGACTTCAACACCTCACTCTCAGAAATGAACAGATCATGGAAACAGAAACTAAATGAAGACACAGTGAAACTAACAGAAGTTATGAACCAAATGGATTTAACAGATATCTATAGAACATTTCAACTTAAACAAAAGAATATACCGTCTTCTTAGCACTTCATGGTACCTTCTCCAAGACTGACCATATAATAGGTCACAAAACAAGCCTCAACAGATACAAGAAGATTGAAATAATCTCATGTATCCTATCAGATTACCATGACTGAAACTGGTCTTCAATAACAACAAAAACAATAAAAAGCCCACATACACATGGAAGCTGAACAGCACTCTACTCAATGATGAATTGGTCAAGGAAGAAATAAAGAAAGAAATTAAAGTCTTCTTAGAATTCAATGAAAATGAAGGCACAGCATTCCCAAACTTATGGGACAAAATGAAAGCAGTGCTAAGAAGAAAATTCATAGCTCTGAGTGCCTTCATAAAGATATTGGAGAGAGCATACACTTAGTCACTTAACAAAACATCTGAAAGCTATAGAAAAAAAAGCAAATACATCCAAGAAGAGTAGATGGCAGGAAATACTCAAACTCAGGGCTGAAATCAACCAAGTAGAAACAAAGGGAACTATAAAAAGAATCAATAAACCAAGGAGATGACTATTTGAGAAAATCAACAAGATAGATAAACTCTTATCCAGACTAACCAGAGGGCACAGCGACAGTATCCAAATTAAGAAAATCAGAAATGAAAAGACATAACAATGGAAACCAAAAAAAAAAGTAAAAAAAAAAAAAAAATCATCAGATTCTACTACAAAAGCCTATATTCAACAAAACTGGAAAATCTGGATGAAGTGGATAATTTTCTAGACTGTACCTAATTCGTTCTATGAAGCCACAATTATTCTCATATCTAAACCACACAAAGACACAACAAAGAAAGAGAACTTCAGACCAATTTCCCTTATGAAAGTATTTGACAAAATTCAACACCCCTTCATGTTAAAAGTCTTGGACAGATCAGGAATTCAAGGCCCATACCTCAACATAATAAAAGCAATATACTGCAAACCAGTAGCCAACATCAAACTAAATGGAGAGAAACTTGAAGCAATCCCACTAAAATCAGGGGCTAGACAAGGCTGCCCACTCTCTCCCTATCTATTTAATACAGTACTTGAAGTTCTAGCCAGAGCAATTAGACAAGAAAGGGAGGTCAAAGGAAGGAAGAAGGCAAAATATCGCTATTTGCAGATGATATGATAGTATACTTAAGTGACCCCCAAAATTCCACCAGAGAATTCCTAACCCTGATAAACAACTTCAGCAAAGTGGCTAGATATAAAATTAACTCAAACAAATCAGTAGCCTTCCTCTACTCAAAGGATGAATGGGCTGAGAAAGAAATTGGGGAAATGACACCCTTCACAATAGTCACAAACAATATAAAATATTTTGGTGTCATTCTAACCAAGCAAGTGAAAGATCCATACCACAAGAACTTCAAGTCTCTGAAGAAAGAAATTGAAGACCTCAGAAGATGGAAAGATCTCCCATGCTCATGGATCAGCAAGATTAACCTAGTAAAAATGTCCATCTTACCAAAAACAATCTACAAATTCAAAGCAATCCCCATCAAAATTCCAACTCAGTTGTTCACAAGATAAAAAGAGCAATTCTCAAACTCATTTAAAATAACAAAAAACACAGGACTCGGAAAACTATTCTCAACAATAAGAGAACTTCTGGGGCAATCACCATCCCAGAACTCAAGCTCTACTACAGAGCAATAGTGTTGTAAGAACAACATGTTATTGGTACAGAGACAGTCAGGTATATTAATGGAATAGAACTGTAGACCCAGAATTAAACCCACACACCTATGGTCACCTGATCTTTGACAAAAAAAAAAAAAAAAAAAAAAAAAAGCCAAAACCATCCAGTGGAAAAAAAGACAACATATTCAACAAATGGTCCTGGCTCAAGTGGTGGTCAGCATGTAGAAGAATACAAATTGATCCATTCTTGTCTCCTTGTGCAAAGCTCAAATCCAAGTGAATCAAGGACTTCCGCATAAAGCCAGATACACTGAATCTAATAGAAGACAAAGTAGGGAAGAGACTTAAACACATGGGCACAGGGGAAAACTTTCTGGACAGAATACCAGTGGCCCAGGCTCTAAGATCAACTATAGACAAATAGTAACTCATAAAATTGGAAAGCTTCTGTAAGGCAAAGGACACTGTCATCTGGACAAAAACAGCAATATCTAGATTGGTAAAAGATCTTTACCAATCCTACATCCAGTAGAGGGCTAATAATCAATATATACAAAGAACTCAAGAAGTTAGACTCCTGAGAACCAAATAACCCTATTGAAAAATAGGGTACATTGCTCAGCAAAAAATTCTCAATTGAGGAATCTTGAATGACAGTGAAAGGGTTAAAATTTTTCAAAAACTCCTAACAGGCTGAGCAGAACCAAGAGTGCAGGTCACCTTGGTCATGAGCTCTGTGTTTCAGGAACTTGGCTGACCACAAAATAGATGGTTGATTACGAATAGGCTCTTTGAGAATAGCCTATATAAAATGTTCCCCATGACTGTTCCTTGGACCCTGTCACAAACTGAATAATGGGCTGGGACTTTCCACGGGTACTTCCAATAACCCTCCTTCACTTTCCCTGGGTTGTGGTTTCCCCCCTGGGTTGTGGTTTTTTCCTTGTGGTTTTTGCCTTTAAATTTTCTCTGCCTCCAAAGCCCCAGGGTCAGACCCCACTGCCCCTGCGTGGGTCATGGGTCTTGACCTCAGCATGCTGATTGAAATATACCTCTTGCTGATTGCATCAAGTTCGGTGTCTTGTGAGTTATTGGATGGCCATGAATTCCTAAGACTTGGGTGAGGTCCTGCCTTTGTGGGGGCCTTACAACACCTAAAGAAATGTTCAACACCCTTAGTCATCAGGGAAATGCTAATCAAATGACCCTGAGATTCCACCTCACATCAGTTAGAATGGCTTAGATCAAAAACTCAGATGACAGGAGATGCTAAAATTGGACATAGTACTACCTGAGGACCCAGATATACCACTACTAGGCATATACCCAAAAGACATATAACACAGACACATGCTCCACTATGTTCATAGCAGTCTTATTTATAATAGCCAAAAACTGGAAACAACCCAGATGACCCTCAACAGAGAATGGATACAGAAAATGTGGTACATTTACACAATGGAGTATTGCCCAGCTATTAAAAACAATGACTTCATGAAATTCACAGGCAAATGGATGGAACTAGAAAAGATCATCCTGAGTGAGGTATTTCAGTCACAAAAGAACACACATGGTATGTACTCACTGATAAGTGGATATTCGGAAAAAAGTTCAGAATACCCATGATACAACTCACAGACCATATGAATCTCAAGAAGGAATATCAAAGTGTGGATGCTTCAGTCCTACTTAGAAGGAGAAACAAAATAATCATGGAAAGTAGAGGGAGGAAAGGACTCGGAAGGGAGAGAGAAGGGGAGGGGAAAATGGGGGACAGGATCAGGTGTAGATGGAGACAGAGGATATATACAGAAGGTCAGGAAATTGAACAGAGGTGTATAGCAGTGGGGGGTGGGGAACTGGTTGTAGCCACCAGAAAGTCCAGATGCCAGGAAAGCAAGAGGCCCCCAAGACCCAACAGGGATGACATTAGCTGAAATACCCAACAAAGAGGAGAAAGAATCTGTAGAGACCATATCCAGAGATTAGGCACTGCCCCTGGTTGAGGGATGGAGCCACCCACACAACTCAAAATTTTTTACCCAGAATTGCTCCTGTCTAAAGGAAATACAGGGACTAAAAGTGGAGCAGAGACTGAAGGAAAGGTCATCCAGAGACTGGCCCACCTAGGGATGCACCCCATATCCAGCCACCAAACCCAGACACTACTGTGGATGCCAAGAAGTGCTTGCTGACAAGGGCCTGTTATAGCTGTCTCCTGAGAGGCTCTGCCAGAGCCTGACCAATAAATTGGCAGATGCTTGTAGTCAACCATCAGACTGAGCACCGGGACCCCAATGGAGGAGTTAGGGAAAGGCCTGAAGGAGCTGAAGGGGTTTGCAACCCCATAGGAAGAACAATTATATCAACCAACCAACCCCCCCCTCCCCCGAGCTCCCAAGGACTAAACCACCAACCAAAGAGTACACTTGGAGAGACCCATGGCTCCAGCTGCATATGTAGCCTCATCTATTATCGATGGGAAGGGAAGCCCTTGATCCTATAAAGGCTCGGTGCCCCAGCATAGGTGAATGCTAGGGCAGTGAGGCAGGAGTGGGTGGCTGAGTCGGGGAGCACCCTCATAGAAGCAGGGGGAGGGGGTCTGGCATAGGGAGTTTGTAGAGGTGAAACAGGGAAGGGGGATAACATTTGAAATTTAAATAAATAACATAACCAATAATTTTTTTAAAAGACAATGTAAAACACAAAATGTTGCGCACACCTCTTCTGTGTCCCCTTCGCCCGCGAATAAGGACACGGAGGCAGTAATCGGGTATCACTGCAGACGAGGCTTTACTTCTTGTAACAGCAAAAGCGGAAAAGACGCCAAGCCCGGGAATGGCACTGCTATATATACCCTAGAGTGGCATGTTCACTTCTGATTGGCTGTTCACTCATCACCCCATATTACGCCCCGGGATGGTCAGTGACTTTGGCGCGCCTTTTGCCTTTTGCACCTGCGCAGTCAGTTGTTTACAAGTGGGAGGACAGGATGTCCGCGCCATCTTGGCACTGCGGCTCCCAACAACAAAATTTTAAAAAATGACGAAATAAATAAAAAGCCAGACATGATGGTGCATGCCTTTGCTCCCAGCACTCAGGAGGCAGAGGCAAGTGGATCTCTGTGAGGCCAGCCTAGTCTACAAAGTGTGTCCTGGACAGCCAGAGATACATAGAAACCCTGTCTCAAAAAAAAAAAAAAAAGAAAAGAAAAAAAACAACACACAAAAAAAGAACTGTATAAATGTATAAATTTTTCAAATAAATTATAAATATTTAAATAAATTAAATAAATAAATAAAACTATACATGGGTTGAGGTTGGCAATAGCATATATTTAATACATTTAAAATGAAAAGAAATTTATCATTAAAAATCATGAAGAAACTGAAAATGTAGCTAACTGAAATACATACTACATATCAAAAGACTAAACTGATATGACTATACTTCACATTCTGTATATGATGATGCATGTACCCTACAGTACACAAATTCCCCTTCTATTCTTTTTCTCTTTTCCAACACTCTCTTGATGGAGGAAACTACACTGAATCCCTAATGTGTCACATGATATCCAAGATAGACACAAAATCTAAATGGCAGATCCCAACTTGACACCTTGAGTATCATAAGCCTACAGCCCTGGGAACGTCTTGCCCTCTATCCATCCACTCCCATCCCTCAGCCCTACCTCCCATGAGGGCATTCACTTGAGACAGGAAACGGATAGCTGTTGGGCAACGAACAAGTTTTAGGAGAATATCTTTCATTGTGGTTTTATCTCTCTCCAACATGGTTTCCTGTCTGTTCAGGGGGAGATGAAGGGAAATAAAGGTACAGTGTGTGTCATTCCTCTGGTCTACTCTAAAGAAAAACAAGCACTTGTGATACAATGTTCACACTTTCGTCTCTCCAGTTTGACATTTGAAATTGAAACACGGAGAGCAATGCTAAGCTATCGTCCAAAGAAACATGGTCACAGTGAACCAGGCCTTGCTAAGCCATCATCGCCAGTGTCATTCATTCTGAAAGGCATGACTGAATGACATCACAAAATGTCATTTGTTCCTGTAGGTCTACTTATAGGAGAAGCCTAGAAGAAAACTAAATGAATCCCTTATCATTTTCCAATGTTCCTATAAAATGGAATATCAACTCATCTCTACTCTTAACAAGTAGGTACCAGCAATGTGTATTTCATAAATAGAAAAGGTAAATCATATTTTCACAAAAAAAAAGTAAGACAAAGGTATTTTGCTACTTACGTTTTTGTTAGATTTTACCCAGAAGAGTCAACAATTTCATATATGCATTATGTATTATTTATATGGTCACAACTTTTATTTATTCTTGCCTTAATTGATGAGTTACACGGAAACAAAATTTTTAAAGTACAGCATTTGATATAGTCCTCATATTTTAATTTTAGATATAAATTAATATGTTTATTTCTTGTTGTGGTAGTAAGAAATTGTTATATCTTATTGGTTTAAAAAAACCTCAAATTTCCCATGCCATTCCATCAGCCAGAAGTCTGGAATGTGCCTTACTGTGATAAAATGAGAGTGTCAGGAGGGCTACTTACATTCTTTCTAAGCAACAGAAAAGGAGACTTCACTTCTTTGCCTCTTCCAACTCCAGAGGCTGCCTACGTTCTCTAGCTTGTATTCCCTCCCTCCAGCTCATAGATCTCTAACTCTCTGCTGTGTACTGTCATGGCCACGCTGATCATCCTTCTCTCTCTTTTCTCTCCTTCTGATGACCTTCAATAAGCCAGAGAAACATTCCCATCTCAAGATGCTTACTGATAGTCGGAGTTCCTCCTGCTATGGAAGATAACCTATCCACAGGTTTCAGGGATTAAGGCATGTGCACCTTCGGGAAGGTTATTAGTTTACTTACTGCCACATTTTAATTATTTTTTTTTAAAGAAGGAACCATCTACTTGATGCCTATAAAAGAAATACATCTCGTTACAAAAAGAACAGACTTAAAGAGTGAGAAAGCATACTGCAAGTGGAACTAGCAACCAGGCATGTCTGCAGCAACACTAACTTTGACAATCAAGACCTAAGCTTACATTAGTCAGAAGGTGTGTGTGTGTGTGTGTGTGTGTGTGTGTGTGTGTAACATCAGAGCATCCAACTTCAGAAAACAAACACTACCAGATAAAAAGGCACAGAATGACTTCAACACAGTAACAGTGAGTGACTAGAACTCTCCACCCTGACAAAAAAGTTCATCTAGACAAACAAACAAGCAAACAAACCAGGATTAAATGAAATTGTAGACAAAGTAAATTTGACAGGCATCTAAAGGATACCCCATCTAAACACTGCAGAAAATTCATTCTTCTCGGTACCACATGAAACATCACATGCAAAGTATGCCATGTATCCCAGTACAAGTCATAACAAATACAAGGAATCAGAAAGACTTCCTTCATCCTATCTCACCACCATGGATTGAAATGGGAAGTCAATAGCAAAGGAAACTATAGGAGATGCCCAAAATCATAGAAATCGAGCAGTAAACTAATCAAAGACATAAAGACAGATATTTAAAGTTCTCAGAATCAAATAAAAACAAAATGCAACATACTGGAATCAGAGGAACACAATAAAAAGCAGTTGTAAGAAGATTTATCACTATAAACTTCCTATATTAAAAAATCAGGTTTTTGTCAGAAATGTCATGGAGACCTCCAAATGGCGATGCAGGTTATTGCCATTGCTCTTGGTTGCCAACCAGAACATGGAGATAAGATCCTATTGCTAAAGATATCATAATCATTGGTCATAGAATATAGAGAAAGAAGGAGGAGGAGGAAGAGGAGGAAGAGGAGGAAGAGGAGGAAGAGGAGGAGGAAGAGGAGGAAGAGGAGGAAGAAGAGGAGGAAGAGGAGGAGGAGGAGGAGGAGGGAAGGGGAGGAGAAGGAAAAGAAGATGAAGAGGAGGAGGAGGAGGAAGAGGAAGAAAAGAAGATGAAGAAGAAGAGGAGGAGGAGGAGGAAGAGGAGGAAAAGGAAGAGGAGGAGGAGGAGGAAGAGGAAGAGGAGGAAGAAGAGGAGGAAGCACCTCCTCTTTGTCTGCTGAGTGGTGGCATGGATGCAGAAAGATGACACCCCTTGCCCCCACACAACTGCAGAAGGCTGGTGAACTGGCCCTGACTCTCAGCTGAGCAAAGCAGGAGAGCTGGCCCTAGTGGCACAAACAAAGGAAAACCACCCAGGCCCAGATCCACCCTAACATCTACCCCATCTTATGAACTGCTGGAGTGCATGAAGCGGCCGGTCCTGCAAATCCAAAGCTGCAGGATCTCCATGACACAGGCCAACAACATGATATCCTGGTGAGGATCTAGTATTGATGGTGGGGCAGAAGCCAGAGGCCTTGAACCAGACCAATGATTCATTGCAATAAACATTTGCAAGTAAAGCTTTTTGGGCAAAAAGGTATACTATGTGGCACACTGGGACATGCTACCGCTTCCACTGTGAGATGTTTCGTTTTTATTTTATTTTTATTTGTTGTTTTTTTGTTTTTATATTTTTCTTTTCTTTTTGGGGGGGTTGCAACGGTGGAAGGCAGATATGACGGGATGGGGAGATGAGTGGGAGTGGGGAGCATAATGTAATGTGAAATTCGTAAGCATCAACAAAATGTTTAAAAAGAAAAACAATACTCACTGAGCTTCAAAACAGAGAACAACAACAAAGCCAGTTCTTTGTAACCAAACAGCAAAAGCTATGGGGAGTAAAATGAGTAATTTTTATAGGAATGTAAAATATACAGCTTACTGTACCAAAGCAGAAGGTTAAATAGAAATAAAACTTAAGAGGACTTAGCAGTTGGAATGGGTACATGAAGATGTGTGTGGGTAAAAGTTCATAAGAATTTTTGTTGTTTTGTTTCAGGCCCTATTAAAGAAAAGTTATCTGGACTGTACATAGTGATATATGCCTTTAATCCCGCACTACAGAGATCGACTAGGCATGGGCCTCTATCTTGTTTACTCCTCGACATGGGGAGCTCCAGGCCAGAACTATATAGTGAGATCATGCCTTAAAAAGAAATGTCAACCTAATTGTACAAATGCACTCAAATTTGGAAGGAGAGAAAAAAATAACAACAAATCAAAACTAAGTCAAGTAAAATCAGATGAATACTGAAAAAAAAAAAGTCACAAGAACCACAAACTATCTGTCAAATTCCTGGCATCCTCACATAGGTCTCCACGGGACAAGGAATTTAACTCAGCCTTTCCTCTAAGCTGATCAAAATTGGTTGTTGATAGAAAAGAACATTTCTTTTGGCTTTAAGAAACATTGTTAACAATGGTAAATTGTCCATATCATTGACAAGTTCAGGTAAGTCTATACATTGTAAAGGTTTCAGGCTATCTTAAGTTTTCCTTAGAATGGTGACCAATTTGTCACTGTTAATCTCTGACACTGATAAAAAGTTTTATGCTGTCTTTGTTAAAGAAAGAACTATCTGTTAAGAATTTAAATATTTCCCCAAGTTGAGTTTGAGTGGTGCCTAATGACTAATAACTATTGTGGTGGTTTGAATCTGCCTGGCCCCGGGAGGAGAATTGTTAGGAAGTGTGCCCTTGTTGGAGTAGGTGTGACATTCTTGGAGGAATTGTGTCACTGTGGACATGGGCAATGAGACCCTCCTCTTAACCATGTGGGGACCAGTCTTCTTTTAGCAGCTTCAGATGAAGATGTAGAACTCTCAGTTCCTCCTGTAGCATGCCTGCCTGGATGCTGCCATGCTTCTGCCTTGATGAAAATGGATGGAACCTCTCAACCTGTAAGTCAGCCTCAATTAAATGTTGTCCTTATAGGAGCTGCCTTGGTCATGGTGTCTGTTCACAGCAGTAAAACCCTAACTAAGACAAGACAAGATCTGCCCATTACTCCAGTTGACGGGATATTTCTTCTGCAGGAACTCAGAGAAGAATAGCTTTGTGTGATGAAGAAAATTGAAATATGGCAATATCTAAAGGCCACAATATTAACACTTCAGTTAACACCCAGTTATGAGTTGAAACTTTCTATAGTTTATTCTTATTACCTATTTGAACCTAGCATAAATAGGAGAAAGTTAAGTAATTTGAAGTGTGTAAAAAAAAAAAAAAATGTACCGAAGAAATCATTGTGAGGTTCATAAAATTGTCACTACTGCTTGATGAATAATAAATTCATCATCATAGGCTTTTACTGCCATCTGGTGTTCAAAAAAAAAGTTTTCAATTAATGTTACAGACAAAATGAATAAGCAATTTAATTTTAACTTTTTTCAACCTGGATGCTTTGTTTCCACATTCCAGTGATTCTACAGTTCTATACTAAAAACTGTAGTAAAATAACTAATCACATAAGATAAGACCATATAAGTTTCTAGTAATTAACCCCTTATAAAAGAAAAAAAAAGAAAAGGAAAGGAAAGAAAGGGGGGAAAAGAAAAGAGAAAGAATTAGGTAACTATTTTGACAGAAGTCACTCAGATACTCAGTCTACCAAATCAGTGCCTCGGTGTCATGAGGTCCCCAACTCAGCACACTTGTCTCCACAAATCTTGGGTTCAGAATAATGGGCTTAATTAAAATCAAACTACACTTAGGTGTTTCTGATATCATTTAAAATAATACTTTATTACTAACTGGATAGCCCTATTAAAAACACCAGCATTCTTTAACTACCATCAAAAAAAGTTGATTTATTGTAACCATCATTGAATAAAGTAGGTGGCTAATGTCTTTACATTCTTTAATTTATAGTATTAAGTTTCTTGACATTATATTAAATTATAGTATTAAGTTTCTTGACATTATATTGGAGATAATTTTAAATAATTAATTAAAATTGGTTTTACCTTATAAAAAACTTAAATAGCCCATGATTAAAACAAATTTTTTGAACTCTTCAAAATAGTTTATTGTTCTCATTTTATTTTACTTTAATGTGCATGTGTGTGCATGTGTGTGCATGTATGTGTGTGTGCATGTTATATGTATATGTACACCATGCACATCGTGAGATGATCAGAGAACAGAGAACAAGTTTCAGAAGTTGTTTTTCTTCTTCTACTATGGATCCTAGGGATCAAACTCAGGATAAGACCATCCCCTTTCCCTCTACTGTTTCTTCAATGACATTATAAAATGAATGTATTATGTACATATGAATTTACTTATGTAAACTCATATTAGTCTTATATCCTTAAGCTTGAGGATAAGAAACAATGTCAAAGTAAGTTGCAAGTTCCAAAAAACGGATAATTACAAATATCAAAAGATTCAGAAAATGTGGTCCCGTTTTGACCTGTAATAACTTGGAATTTCCCTTAATTACCTGATTGGCTAAGAAAAATGACAAATAGCCAATTGCTGGGTGAAAATGAGGAGATGGGTTTTTGGGCAAGACAGGAAGAGGAGGAGAGGGGCAGGAGTTGAAGGAGACAATGAATGAAGGACAGAGGGAGAGAAGTTGGAAGGAAGATGGAGCAGAAGTGCATGGCCTAGAGAAACTGCAAGTAGCAGGGATCTCATAGCTGGGAAAGAAAGTGGTGTAGAGGCATATCTGCCCAATATAGGTGTGCGGTTTATAAATATACAATCGAGTTGCCTTTTCCTTGCAGGGGCTTATTGGAGTTGGAGATTCGCCACAACAAAGTTGAGTTTTCCTTGAATGGGCTTATTGTGGTTGGAGATTTACCACAACCTCACTTGTCTTCAAGAGAGATTTATTTCACTAAAAGAAGCAAACTGCCCTCCCATCAGCTCACACAGGTGTTTAGAATGCAGCCGCAACATAGCACAGAACTATCCCCATGCACATGGCAGACAGGATTCATTTTGTGTATCTCCCCGACTAATCCAGAGATACACTGAAAGCTGGCAAAACACTGTTTCCCAGAATATCTTTGAGCACTCTAGGAAGAGGTGAGTATTTGAGTAGGGGGATAAACAAATAGGGTGGCCCCCAGTGTGAATGGGCATTACATAACTCAGACTAGTACCAAGGCAGAGGAGGAATGGATTCTCTCTTTCTGGAAGCTGGGACAATGGACCTCTTGTTTTATAAATTTCTGAACTTAAAACCAGAATTACATACCACTGGATCTTTTGGGTCTCCAACTGGCAAACTGTGTAAGAATTCTGCCCCTAAAGTTACAAATCAACTTTTTCATGAGAAATTATTTTATATTTTTATGGACCTATCTGTGGGCTCCCCGGTACACACACACACATACACACTTTTTTTCATTTTTGAGAAATTTGACTATTCCAACACATACTTCTAAGAACAAGTAAATAAATGCTCACTGCTCGGTCCTTAGGAAAGTCAGCAAGCCACACTTCTTGTGTTACCTGTCTCTTCAGAGACATCTGACGCAGGCCAGTAAGTCTAGGTGTCACTATGCTAACCATGGTAAGAGTTAACCTTGATGGTCTACTAAGAACTAGAAGAAATATGGGGTAAGTTCCTCCGATTTCATTATCAAACAGTAGGTTTGTCAGGGGCGCAAGGCAAGTGAGTGGTGCCTAAACAGACAGTTCCTTGTTTACAATGAGTGTTAGACAACAGTTGAAGTTGGATTGTGTGGGTGGCTGTGAGAACCATGCATCTTAAACAAGAAGCAGGAGCAGTGATCTTCTTAAATACAATGGGCATACTTTTCTGTGAATTGTCTCTGATCCTTAAACACATATATCTCTCCTCTCAAATACCCTCTAGGAATTCATTAGCAACTCTGAGTGATTTCTTCCTTGGGGAAAAAAAAAAAAAAAAAAAAAAGGTAATGCAAATGAGATATTTTCTTCTGCATCTACAGAGGAAGCAATTTTTACCTTATTAGTTTTTGATTAATACAGGTGCTATTAAGTTTCACCTGCTGATTAGAGATGCAATGTTTAAAAAGCTCCTAGAAATATTTCCTGAATTACTTGTCTTTACCCAAAAAATGTATTCTGGCTGCAATATTGGAGAGTTGATTCGGAGGTAATAATTCTTAATTATAATCAATTACAACATTAATCCTTAAGCTGTAGGTAGATCTAAGAAACAATGAAAAACGCATACATTTCACTTGCTATTGAGTTTCACTCATAATATCACCTTTATACCCCACGCTAAAATTCAGATGTAATTTCAGGAAAATCACTGCAACCTTTAATTACATATTATACTTCCTCTAAAACTAAACTGATAGGAAAGTCAAATATCAATTATATGTTTAATTTATAAAAAAATATTTTGTCTAAGCTATTTATCTAACCCATTCTACATAGAATCACAGATGAGTAGCATCAAAAGATTTAAAGGTTACTTTGAAGGATCCCCCGTCCTGATTACAACTCTGCACATTGATCCTTTCAATAGTTCACAGTTTCCTCTGTATAGAAATTCTTCCCAATAAATACACTCTAACAGTTCTGTACATTTCTAGTAAATGTCTTATGTTCATATAAAATCAATATGAGAGCATCACTCTCTTCTATATACATGAAAAGTAAGCTGCCAAGTGCTTGCTGAAGCTTTCCTTTAAGATGGATGACTATCTTCCCATAGGTCTTCAGCATAGCCCTCTAAGACACAATAGTTTATTGTCCAAATGTTAGGTTGTTCATTCATTTAATAATGCGATTCTTCCAAGACTCCAGGACAACTGAAAGCATTTTGCAGACCTCAACTTTTAAGAATAAAAGTATGCAGGAAAATAAAGACAAGCCAAGAGTATGCCCAAGGAGGAATGAATGCCTTCTGCTATGAGACAGACAAACCTGTTTCAATTGTTTTAAGTTCTAAGATCCCTGCAGTGGTGAAAAGCCTCAGCACATGTTGCAAAACTTGATGCAATATGGACAACACAATTCTTAGTGTTCTCTGCATAGAGCTACCATCACTGTGAATCTGTGTTCAACGAGCCTTTTTGCTTTAGAACCCCAGAAGCATCATGGGAATAAGAATCACTGTTTAGAAAGCTGAGGTAAGCACACATGTGGAACCAATTGCAGAAAGGCTGCATCAGAGGGGTAGGGAGTGTGTCCTCACTTGAGTGGCACTATATAGTGTGACAAGAGGTGACATATTATATATCAAGTTAGCAACAAGAGATGAACACTGATAGCCTGGACAGCCTGATTGGATGGTCAAACTATCCAAAAAAGATAAGAATTCACAGCCATATTGCTTCATGGCTGAGAGAGCCTTCTCTGTGAGGTATACCTTTAGTACACCACATTTAAGTTCCTTCTCAGCATCCTCGCCACAAACCACTAGTTTCTCACCATTAAATCACTGCCCTCGACTTTCGGGTAGCTTTCACATTCCTTGCCTTGTCTTCTAAATTCTAATACAGGTGGAATAAAATCAACATCTCTGACCATGACATGAAAGACACATATACACAAACATGGAGAAGGAAAGAGGTGAACAACGTCAACACAGCAGGTCAAGCGTAGAAAGTAAAAAAGAGAAGACATGACTCTCTTCTTGATGTCTCAAAAACTGTTGTACCTGAACTGTTAAAAACAGCAAACTGTCTTAGGTGGAATTCTGTAAGTCAGAAATCCTATGGTTCTTCAGATCCCACAGGTTCAAATCAGAGTATTGACTGGTCCCTAATAATTCCTGGAGGCTCTGGCAGTGATTGTATTTCCAGGTTTATGAAGGTTGTTTCCAGAATGCAGAGCCGTGTAGCTGTACTGAGGCACCTGCTAAGTTGCCACTCTGGCAAGAGGTTGTTTTCAGTTCCTTGAGCCTGCTGGCCCACACAACAACCTGGAGTCAAGTGTTTCTCATTCTCTGATTCTCTCTGATATCTTCTACCTTATGGTTCTGTTATATTCTATCTTCCTCTCCTGATTATGTGTGTTTGCTTGCTTGCCTGCCTGCCTGCCTGCCTGCCTGCCTGCCCTGCCCTGCCTGTTTGCATGCTTGCTTGCTTTGGTTGTTTTTGTAAGACAGATTGCATGCAGCCCAGTCTGACCTCAAAGTCCCTCTTTAGCTGAGAATGATATTGAACTTCTGGTCCTCCTTAAAGCAGGTAGCACAAGCAGGAAGGCATCGTCTTGCCTGTTAAAATGTAGTGACAGAGACAGGACCCAAGGCTTTCTGCATGTTACACAAGCACTCTACCAATTGAACTGCATCCCAGACCTGCTTTTAAAGAACCATGATTAAAGTGAACCTAACTGGGTAACTCAAGATAATGTTTTAAACTATTATTTTAGGATCTGCTGATCAGAGTTCTTAATCGCAATTATAGGCCCCTTAGGACAGTGTCTTGATTAGTGTTCAGTTAAATAACCAGGGGTGGAAACCATGGCAGTCATGTTGTAAATCTATAGCATCACATGTTGTAAAGGATGGCCTGGCATAAATTATGGAGTTTTTTGTTCTTAAAATTAATACTACCAGGCAATAGGTACAGTTACACTGATAAAATACAAAAGAAAAATCTTCTTATGCTTTGTTTCCAAGCCAGATATCATTATTAGGCGACTTTTATGTATCTGTGACTGAATTTTTCAAAATGGGGTGTGTGTGTATGTGTGTGTGTGTGTGTGTGCATGCGCGCGCACATGCTTTAAAAAAGCACTTCTGTTGCATAAATCTAACAAAGGCTATTTTCAATCCTGTTAAAGAAATTTCAACCTGCCTTGTCTCTGTGCTCATTTCAACAGTGTGGCCAAAAATCCTAATACTGAATCAGTGATCCTGGCATTTCCATGGCAACACACCAGGGTGCCTGCAGCATGAAGCCATCTTCACTTAACACAGCATAAACAATTCTCCTGATTATGGGCTATTAAAAGGCGAGACACAGAGCACACGAGCAAAAAAAAGGGCGGGGTGGTGATGTACATTGCTATACATTTTGGCGATTGCTAACAAGCCAAGATAAGACAGAAGATGCTGAGAAAATGCTATAGAGTTCTTCAGACTGATTTTGCTAAAATTGGACAGTTCTCTGCTAGCTGACTTTGTCAAAGTGCTTCCACAGATAATTGTGCTCTGCAGATTTTGAAATATTTTGTTCTGCTCCTTCCTCATTATCTACCAAAAAAATGTCCTTTTCTTGCTACATAAAAAAACAAAAAAGTGAATTTTATATATATAAATATATATATTTATTTATATATATATTTATATATAGAATATATAGAATATATATTTATATATATTATATTATAAATTTATATATAATATATTATATATTATAAATTTATATATATTGTATAAATAATAGAATATATATTCTATATATTCTATTATTTATATAATATATTTATATAATATATTTATATATAGAATATATATATTCTATTATTCTATTTGGGGACAAAGGAAAGAAGAGAATCTATAATTTAAATTTAAATTTTTGCATAAAGAACAAACCCCAGAAAACTGCTTTTTTAAAAAAAGAAATATTACCCACAGTGATTTTAAAAGTACTCCTAAATTCATAGCTCTATCCTAAGAGACATTCAGTCACTTGCCAGATTATATTCCCTTCACCTCTGGTTTGAGAAACTCCAGATACAGCCTCACTGAAGCCTGTGTCTTCGTCTCTGCTGTCAACAGATGAAGAGGTTCCCGTCTATCATATCGCTTTTTAAAATTCAAATACCTCTGAGATGAGAAACACGTTAGGAAGTCGCCTTAAACTAAATGAGCTTTATCATGTGCAGTATCTTATTATATAGCTGCTCAGAGCTCACCATCATCCTTGTAAAGGAAGACTAGAACCCTGAAGGCACATGTTTCTTGTATACCCACTAGGCTACCTTTTTCTAACTTCTTCCTCAAAGAGTGGACTCACTGTGCATTTGAGCATGCTGGTTTTCACTTAGCCCTAAACTTTTGCCAGGCATGTTCACATACAATATTTTACCTTTTCTAAGCTATGGGTAAATTTCAAGGATCTGTACACGACACCACCACTGGAAGTTTTTCTTCTAAGCCTCTGATCTAGCAAAGCACGAAAAGCTGGCTGAGCTACATAGCAACTGAAGGGAGCTTTTTTAAATAGTTGACAGCATTTATGAGCAGTTACGTTAGCACGATGTGGGTTTCATTTTGAGAACTGAATTACCTTCTGTGTGCAAAGTTTAACTGCAGTGATGACTTAGTCTTTAACATCTGCAAGGTAAGCAATAAGTCATATCGTGAAAAATATCCTGAACAAAGTATGAAGGTGTTGCAAACACATACAACCTTGACACTGTGGGAAGGGTATCATCTTTAAGGATAGGAAAAATTCTCCCCTATGGGACGGTGAAAGGTAGCTTGGTTCCTGGTTGAGCTAAGGTTTGAAACCCTGAAAATCCTGAAGGGACTGTAGGCACTTTGCCCCCAGAACCCAGGCTCCTGACACCTGTTCCTGGGCACCAGGCCCCTGTCACTAGCCGCAGCCCTCCATAGATTTGTGGCCATCAGTCATGTATGGGCAATGCCCCAAGCCCCTCCACTTGTAGAGAATGTGGCCTGTGATCACATAGGCTCAAGACAAATCTCCGTTTTAATGAGGTACCTAAAGGCCTGGAGGGTTTAGCCAATAGGCTTTCCTTCCCAGACACTCCTCCCTGCAAAAGGTATTTAACCTCAGGCTCACCCTGAGAAGTGGGATATGGTTTTACTCATCTACTTTTTGCCATGACAATAAATGCCTTAAAACCATAGACTGCCTCTTTTCATTGAAATCTGCCATGGGGAGCCATGGGGAGCCATGGAGAAGGCCTTCACCTACGGAGCCACCTTCTAGTCTCTGGTAGGAGGCCCCTCTGCGCTTCCAGCCACACCAAGCCTGCCACCACCATCAAGCCAAGGACTCCCCACGGGACCAACCAGAGCTTCCCTTTTTCCCCAGCCCCAGGCCAGATCCAGCCCAAGGGCCCCCACTCTGTTCTCAGCTCTTCCGTGGCTCCCAGCAGCACCTGGGTGTCCAAGAGCCTGAGAACCAGAGAGCTCTGGCCTGGTTGCAAGCTCAGGAAACCTCAAACCATCTCTGGCTGTCCTGTGCCTCAGACTGTGCTTCCCCACCCCTGGAGCAGTGTCCCCAGGCTTCCACACCCACCCCTCGACAGTGTGGGGTAACTGTCACATCCCCTGGGTCAACTCCCCACATCCTGCCTCCCCAGTGGCCATGTCCTGTGATGGAGCAGATGCGGAACCCCACAACACTTTCCTGGTTACAATACCAGATAATTTACAAGCCCTCCAATTTCTTTAGCCTCTCTGGGTGTTTGTTTCTACAATTATAAAACATAGAAGACACAAGGTCATATAATACTTTATCCCAGCTGGATACTTCCAACAGTACTGTTAATAATTACACCAGGACAATGTGGAAAAAAAAACAGACTGTTGGCACATGTTAAAAGTATAATAATCTATAAGATTAATTAACATTCAATACCTCTGAAAGCAACAATAAATGTTGTTGGGGAAAGTAATCCTAAAAGGAATATAAAATGATAGAGCCAATTTGGAATACAGTTCTGTAGTTTCTTTCAAAACTTAAAAGGATGCTTGCCATATAATACAGCAAGTACTTCTCAAACTATTACCTCAAGGAAGTTGGAACCTTATGACCACATGAAAACTTGCACTTGAGTGTTGACATTAGCTTCCACACCCATCACAATGTCCATCACTCAGATGAAACTGGGTAAAAAAAAAAAGAGTATGAATGAGAAAAGACTGTTCTAATTAGACACTGGGATGCCATTTGAAACTGAAAATGAATAAGCTAGTAAACCATGAAAACACACAGGGGCAAGTTGAATGGGCACTGGTCAATCTGAAGAAGCTAGATACTGCATGCTTCCAAATCATTGGCATTTGGGAAATTACATTAAGTTGGTGCACAAATCATTAGTTGGCAATAATTAAGATAAGAGAGATGTGAATACATGGAACCTATTAACATTTTATGGTGGTAAAGCTATAATAATATATAATTATAAGCTATAATAATATATAATATGGTAGGAATACATATATGTCACTATACATTTGAACAAACTCACGAAGCATCCAGCCTCAAATGGTGGGATCTTAATGTGAGCCATGGACCCTGAGTGACGATTCTATGTCATTATCATTGTAGGTCATCATGGCACAAGGTATGCTACTTTGGTGGAAATGCTGATAAGAATGTACTTGTGTATGATGTCAGTAAGTGAGAGCTTTGAACAGTCTCCTAACTTTTGCTCAAACCTAAATATAGCTTTTAAGAATAAAACTATTATCTGATAATGGTGACTTATGCCTTTAATCTAAGACTCAGGAAGCAGAGACAGATGGATCTCTATGAGTTTGAGACCAGCTTGGTCTATAGAGAGAGTTCCAGAACATTCAGGGCTACTTACAGAGAGAAACTCTGTCTTAATAAACCAAAAATGTATGTATGAATGAATGAATGAATAAATACTATGAATGAATGAATAAATAAATAAATACTATTTCTTAAAGGATTAAAAAGTCAATTCCTAATACCAAAAAAAGAAAAAAGAAAAAGAAAAGAAAGAAAGAAGAAAGAAAAAGGTTGGGGACAACTAATAAAAATTAATTTAAAAAATAAAATAATGAGATATTTAGCATATAGTCAGTTCCATTTAAAATTTAGTATACCTGGGACTGGAAATATGGCTCAGGAGTTAAGAATACTTGCTGATCTTGCATAAGACCCAAGTTTAGTTCCCAGCACCCACATTGGGTGGCTATGACTGCCTGTACTCTAGTTCTAGGAGATTCAACTCCCTCTTTTTGTCTCCTCCTATACCTGTATTATCTAGTACATCAAATGCATACAGACCAATTCAACACATACACACACAAAGAATTTGGTATGTCAACTTGACACAAGTTAGAGCTGTCAGAAAGGAAGAAGCCTAAGTTGAGGAAATGCCTCCATGAGATACTTGCTCAGTTAGTGATCAATGGAGAAGGGCCCAACACATTTGTGGGTGGTGCCTTCCCTGGCCTGGATTCTATAAGAAAGCAGGCTAAGCAAGCCAGGAGAAGCAATCCAGTAAGCAGCACCCTCCATGGCCTCTGCATAAGCTCCTGCCTTAGTTCATGCCTGGTTTGAGTTCCTGTTCTGACTTCCATCAGTGCTAAACACCAGTGTGAAAATGTCAGCCAAATAAAACATTTTTTCCCCAACTGACTTTTTTGGTTCTGGTGTTTTGTTACAGCAATAAAAACCCTAACTGAGGCAAACATTAGAATGTTTGAAAAAGCCATAGAAAAGTCACATTATTTTAAATTTGCATAGAATTACATATTATGTATATATATACAATTTCGATGAAGTTATACCATTTGAAATAGCAGTCCTCCCTCCCCTAAAGAGCCACAGACTGTCTAACAAAAACTGCAGGACCAACCATGAGAAACTTCCTTTTGAATTATTGATGTTAGGAATACAAGAAACTCCTAAAACAATATAGGCTATTGTAATATGGGTGCCCTTGCATTTGGGGCATAGATGTTCAGAATTGAGATGTCCTCTTGATGGATTTTTTTCCTTTGATGATTATGAAATGTTCTTCCCTGTCTCTTTTGATTACTTTCAGTTGACAGTCTATTTTATTATAATATATTAGGCTGCCTTAGCTTGCTTCATGGGTTCATTTGCTTGGGAAATCTTTTTTCCAGCTCTTCGAACTGCAGTAACAAGGACTCTCTTTGTTGCTGAGATGTGTTTCTTGTATACAGCAGAATGATGGATTCTATTTACACATCCATTCTGTTAGCCTGGGTGTTTTACTGGGAAATGTTGTCAGGACTACAGTTAGAAGAGTAGATTAGGGGTCACCCACAATAATTGTCAAAGCCAAATAAAATAACCATAGTCTGAGTCTCATTTCTTTGTAAGCTAGTGAGAGATAAGCTTACAATTTGGCATACCTTGTGTTGGACATAGATCCAGACTATCTGAGACCCCTCCCAGCACAAGGCACAGCTGTCTGCCGGGACACTGCCCTAAATGCAGCAGCTGGATTTCTCACTGGAACAGTGATCTGATCCAGTCATCTCAATCTTGGGCCCCCGTCTGCCTGTGCTTGCCTTAAGTGTTCCTGAGTCTAGACGGGACATAGGACAGACAAGCCTGATTCTCCTAGCTGCCCACACTTCAGTGGCTGAAGACACTGAATTGATACAAATGCTGCCCTGCTAGTTGAAGCTACGGCCCAAGCCCTGAACAAATGACACCAGGGCTCAGACCTAGACTCATGCCATTTTTCCAATAGAAAAAGGTTCGTAAAAGGTCACAAATAGAATTCAGAGGACAACACCACCTCAGAAGCATAAAAGCCATGTTTTTTTTTTTTTTTTTTCCTACAATCAGGCCCTCCCTACAAATAAAAAAAATCAAAAACCCACTGCAGAGTCCTGAATCAAATACCGAAGGGAGACGGAGGCACAGAAAACTTTGGATCAGATAACAGAATTGAAAGCTGAAATTTTGGGAAAAAATAGTTAAAGATGATATATACAATAAAGACCTTTTAGGCTTTAAGTGAAACTATTTCAAACAGCTCAAAATCAACGAATCTAGAGGAAATTGGCATCTTGCCAATTATAGTGATTTTCTTGTTAAGCTTTACTCTTGCCCTGATAAGCATTTTAGTTTGCTGTGTCTTTTCAATAAACAGGGCCTTAGAAAAAAAATTCACAAAGCTTAGAAAAAGGATTAAAAGATTTTACAAAACAGAATGAAAACAAGTTCAAAACATTAGAGGTGAGAGGAAACCATGAAGGAAAAGAAGGTACAAAAAGAAAAAGAGAAACTACCATAGGTTAAGAGTCAAGAAAACATTGTGGCTGGAAAAATGGCTCAGCACTGACTGCTCTTCCAGAGGTTCTGAGTTCAAGTCCCAGCAACCATATGGTGGCACATAACCATCTATAATGGGTTCTAATGTCCTTTTCTATCATCCATACAAATAGTGCACTCATATAAATGAATATATATATATATATATATATATATATATATATATAAATCTTTTTTTAAAAAAAGAAAACATAACCCTGAGGATTGGCCAATTACAGTTAAGAGAAGCCCAGATGAAACATAGTAAATAGTAAATAATAACTTGGGGTTATCAATAGGAAAATAGATTCTAATAGCATAGAAGATAGGTATCTGTCCATTTCTTATTCTATTTAAGGCATATTGTAAATATAAAGGCTGTGTGTGTGTGTTTTATCCAGAAACTAAAGGGTCAAAGGTGGAGTAGAAATATCGGGGTAAGATTAACTAATTTCTACAACAAGAGAATTGAGTCCATTGTTTTTGGGAGCTATTAGTGACCAATGATCAATACTTCCTGTTATTTTGATGTTGGTGGTAGTGTGTGTGTGTGTGTGTGTGTGTGTGTGTGTGTGTGTGTGTGTGTGTTTTGCTTCTATTGGTTTTAATGATGTGAAATTATTTCTTGTGTTTTCTTGAGTATAGTTAGCCTCATTTCATTGGAGTTTTCCTTCTGATATCTTCTATAGAGCTGGGTTGGTAGAAAAGAATTGTTTGAATTTGATTTTGTCATGAAATATTTGGGTTTCTCTGTCTATAGTGATTGAAAGTTTTCCTGGGTATAAAAGCGGGCTGATACCTGTGATCTCTTAGGGTCTGCAAGACATCTTCCCAGGCCTTTCTAGCTTTTAGAGTCTCAGATGAGAAATCAGGTGTAATCCTGATCTGTCTAGTGTTGTACATTATTTAGCCTTTTCCCCTTGCTGCTTTTAAAATTCTTTGTTCTGTATTCTTAGTGTTTTGATTATTATGTGACAGGAGGATTTTCTTTTCTGGTCCAATCTGTTATAAGTTAGGGAAATTTTCTTCTATGATTTTGTTTAAGATATTTTCTGGGCCTTTGTAGTGGGAATCTCCTCCTTCTTCTCCTCCTCCTCTTTCTATTCTTATTACTCTTAGGTTTGGTCTTTTCACAGAGAAAATTTTCCTAGATGTTTTGTCTTATGAACTTTTTAGATTTTGCATGTTCTTTGACTGATATATTGATTTCTTCTATTTTATCTTCTACAGCTGAGATTCTCTCTTCGATCTCCTGTATTCTGTTAGTGGTAGTGGTTATGTCTGTAGGTCCTGTTCTCTTTCCTGGAATTGCCTTAGTTTGTATTTTCTCTATTCATATCCTCCACCTGTTTAGCTGTATTTTCCTGTGTTTCATTACATTTATTTGTTTCCTTTTTCAATGCCTCTACCTGTTTAAATGTATTTTCGTGTATCTCCTTAAGGGATTTATTCGTGTCTCTTTCAAGGCCTCTATCATCTGAATATCCTCTTCCTGTCCTTCAGTTTCATAAAGATATCCAGGGTTGGTTATAGTAGGACAGCTGGGCTCTGGTGTCACCAGAGTGCTCTGGGTCTTGTTGATTGTGTTCTTATGCTGTCCTTTAGGCATACCCTTTTCCCTAGTGTTGGCTGGATAATCCTGATGGAAGTAGAACTTCTCAGGAAGCTGGGGTGAGTTGTGGGCCAGACCATGGAGGTCAGTGTACCTACTCTGTTAGTTGTGCCTGAGGTAGACCTCATTCTGCAGTCTATATCACCAATGGACCCTATACTGCAAGCTCTGTCCCAATCGGACTCACCTGGAGTGACAGGCAGATCCAACTGGGATGGGTAGTCAGGCAGAGTTCCAGGCTGGTTAGTTTGGGGATCCCCAAGGTCTCCATAGGGAGGCAGGATGTTCTTCAGGTCCCACAAGATTCCTCCAAACATTGGAGCAAGGCCAGAGCTAGACAACAGGGCTGGGGACCTAGGGTGCCACTCACTTCTCCAGGTTGTCCCACAAGAACCATTCTAACTGAATTCTTAGTACATAACCCCCCCCCCTTTTTTTTTTCAGTTTTTAGAAGACAGAGTTTCTCTGTATAGCTCTGACTGTCCTGGAACTCGCTCTGTAGTCCAGGCTGAATTTGAATTCAGAATCCACCCACATTTGCCTTCCAAGTACTGAGACTAAAGACCTATGTATGCCACTATCACCTGGCTGTTACCCATATTCTTAATACTTACCCTTAGTCTCAGAATAAGTGTAGCTCTCTATCTCATTAAACAATCTTCTTTTTACAGCATACAGAAATCATACAGAAATTTGCCACTAGTCAAACTAACAAGAACAAGTTATCATTGAGTGCCTAGCACCAACTGATTGATACGTCTATAACACAATCCCTACACCCAAGACTTAGGAAACATCACAGACGACTGAGTGGAAAGTATGTAATAACAAGCAGAACAAACCATTTGCTAAGATATTTTGCCTTAGAAACATGACATGGAGGTTGTACCCTTCATACATGAACAATATAGTTGCCTAAACAAGACTTAATAATGACAACACCAGTTGTCATGCCAACATGTAAGGAAGAACTCTCCCAAGGCCCAGTCTCTAGATGAAGAGCCAATGGCAGTTAGTGTCTGCAGAGAGAGGAAAAATCAGTGTTGAGCCCTTCAGTTGTTTATCAAATTCTAAGTGATCAACCCTGAAATTATATGCATATGGGCAACACTAATGGACTCATGGGTTCTGTATATATATTTATGTAACAATAATAATTAAGAAAAAGAGGCCATGAATTAGAGAACCTGGGCTCTCAATACAGAAGGGGTAGTACCATATATATGAATTTTTAAATAAATTTAAAATTATAAATTAGAATATATTTAAGTTGTTTTAACAACATATACTGAGCAATCTACACGTCCAACCAGATTTGCTGTGAGCAATTAAATAAATGGACCAGACATCTTCTTTCCTATGCACTGCTCCTGCTTTCCTCTCTACTATTTTTCACATAAGTGAGGACAGGGTTGGACTTAAAAACACTTGAATGCCTTGCTCTACCAGTGATATATATGATACTGAGGAAACCACTTAAACTGTTGGTACCTCAAGTTCTTCATCTGTCAAAGCATCAGTGACTAAGGTCTTGGAGGTGATGGCCAGGAAATATCTCTCACTTCACACCACAAACCTTTCTCCTCTCCTTATGGCACTCCTAGACTTTGAGATTAGAAAAATAAATGGCTCCTAAACATACAAACTTTAGAAACTTCTGGTACACATTAATAGTTCCTGGTCATCATGAACAGTAATTTAAATACATTACTTAATCGCCATTAAAATTAGCCATTTATAGTCATATTTTATAATTTTTAATTATAAAAATATTTTTAAAAGATGCCGGGAAGATGGCTCAGTTGGTAAGTTTTTCTGCACACATCACAACAACCTGAATTCAGATTCTCAACACCAAAGTAAAAAGCCAGCACAGATGTGTAGGCCGGTAATGCCAGCACTGAGCATCAGAGACTAAGAGAGCCCAGTCTTGCATTTGGTCAACTCTAGGTTCAGAAAGAGACTCTATCTCAAAGAAATATGGTGAAGAGGAGACAGAAGACACCTTATGTTGACATTGTCCTCCTGAGGGGCATGCATGCACATGAACATACATGTGCACATATATGTACGCTATACACATGCACACACACCAAAAAGCACATATGGAAATAGAAATCCATTTTTCAATTGAGATTTTTTTTTATTACTAAATAATAAACAGAAGAGGGAGCTCTAAGATTAGAATTCAAATTCTATCCTTCACTACTGCTATACCAAGCAAACTCTAAAGCATATTTACCTAAAATGTGCAAAGTATTTTATGACTTATAACCCAACACAGTTAAAAACTACAACAGTAATAAACAGTTTAGGCTAATAAAGGCAGAGACACACTAAAAAGTGAGTTTTGAGCTATCATCCAAGGATTTAAATGTAAGACAATCTATTTCAATACATGCAGTACAAATTCCTTTAATGCTATTAAATCAGTATGTTTGCTGGTTTTCCCATTACACAGGTAGTTATTGCTCATCACTCACATATCTAAGGGAGACACAATATTTGTAAAATTTCCTTATGTACAATAGCACCATGAAAATACTTGGGTATAGAGAATTACATTATTTTCTTCTTGCTAAAAAAACACTTCTTGCTTTCTCTGTATTGCTAAAATTTAGGGCTCATACCCAAGGCAACCCAGATGGTTAACTGTTTTGGTTATCAGTTGATTATCATATGACCCAGACTGTTTCTTTTTTCTGATAATTATATCCATATCTATTTTATCTATTTGCATTTTCACCTATGCTTAGACAGATTTTATCTATCTGTAATTTTATCAGTTTAGACATCAAAGTGGACACGTTGATAATTTGTCAAAGTTCAACCAAACATTGTGCAAACCATCTCATGACTTATATACAACAGTTACAATCTACAGAAGAAGAGGAAGAGGAAGAAGTGGAGGAAGAGGAAGAAGAAAAAGAAAGAAGAGAACAGGAGGAAGAAGAGAAAGAAGGTTAAAGTGTGAGCAATTCAGTCAATAAGATGTACTAAAGCATAAAAAGAAGAGACATTAACCCCTCGTTGATCAATAATACACCTTTATCATATTTATTATATTTCTCATAAGAAAGCAGAAATAGGTGACTGGGTATTTTTAGTGCCTCTCCCTCCAAAAACAGAGTTTTTCTTATTCAACTCTGAATCTATAAGAATGTTACTGTATACAAATTGATGGACTGGATATTAGGACTATCTTGTACCTCACTGGTACAAATTGGCATAATTATGCTCTAATTGTATTTTGAGAGAAAAGTTTCATTTTAACAGGAAGGGTGATATGTAGGAGGAGCTAAGGTGAGAGGAGTACTGAGAGGAAGAAAAGGAGTAAGAAGAAGAGGAGAAGAAGGAGAGGAGAAGCTAGGTGATGAAAGAGAGAAAGACGGGGGAGACAGGGAGGCAGATGTTCATGTATCTCCACCAGTCAAAGATAGTTGATATATCTAGGTTGCGTAGTGGGTTACACCTCTGACTGAGCAATACCAAACTTATAAAGCCTTTCATTAACATTTTTTTTAAAAATGTATAAGTGCAAAAAGGAAAAGGGGGCATGGGATAGGGGTTTTCTAAGGGGGGAATGGGGAAAGGGTATGGCATCTGAAGTGTAAATAAAATATCTAATAAAAAAAATTTTTTTTTAAAGAATGTTACTGTATGAATGATAAAACTGAACAAACCAAAGGGATCAAGGACGCCACAAGAGTCAACTAACGTGGGTCCACATGGGCTCACAGAGACTCAGCCACCAGGGAGCATGCACGGGCAGGACCTAGGTCCCCTACACATGTGTAGCAAATGTACAGCCTGATCTTCATGTGAGTCCCCTAACAAGTGGACTTGTCTCTGTTCCCTGCCAATGAATCCCCTTCCCCCTACCTGGACTGCCTGTTTGGGCCTCAGTGGGAGAGGATGTGCCTAGTCTTGCTCGAACCAGATGCCTCAGTATGAGGTGGTAGCCAAGGGGGTGAGGAGAAGGGCAGGGGGCAATGGAGGGAAGGAGGAAGGGATTTGTATGGATGAAACTGGAAGAGGGTCTGTGATGTAAGGCGAATTAAAAAAAAAAATTATTGGAGAGAAAAAAAAAAGAATTCTACTGTGTTTCCGGATGGTCGCGCAGACTACTAGGTGCGTGCTAGTGCCTGCACAGCAGCTGTAACACCAACACCGCTGACAAGTGACAGTGGTTTTCTTCACCTCTAATATTGTATGACCCTTATCACTGAGGTTGTGTTTTCATAGCAATCACGTGCAGAATCCTCTTTACCAGAAGATTTCCAAATCAATGCGTTCTCAGTAATAGAGTTAATAGTTTGTTATAAAATGAGAGTGCCAAGAAAAAAAAAATCAAAATTTCATGAACCCCAGCACTTTATTTTAATCATTTCCAAGCACCGTGTATCTTAAGTCAGAATTCATTCAACATTTACACCTATTGCAACAGATCCTTCAAGCTTTCATTGCCCTCCTTTTAACCATAAAGGCATGGAGAGACGCCTTAATTATCTCAAAACCCAGCAGCTAGTGATTAACAGATGATGCATGTGACCACAAAAGCCAGAGTTCTCAGTCTTTACTCTTGTTACTCTTCACTTCTCAAATCTTGTCTTTTTGTTTTAATGATTGATTTACTTGTTATGTGTATGTACATGTACTTATACAAGTTTATGTATACCACATAGGTGTACCTGTAGGTTCCAGAGGGATTCAGAAGGCATCGGATCCCCTAAGTAGAATCACAGGAGGCAGTAAGTGAGCAGATGTGGGTGCTCATAACCACCAAGCCATCTCATCAGCCCCCTCAACTCCTCTTTTCTGCATTAAATTTGTTCAAATATTTATTTTTGTAGTAGGTTCCAAACACCTGAAAATTTTTAATGCATTAGTTTGTTTTAAATTGATTTATTTAAATTCGATTTTGTTTGCTTATTTATTGGACAGCATCCCACTATGTAGCCCCACTGACTTAGAATTCCTTATGCAGATCAACTTACAGAGTTCTGCCTACTTCTGCCTACTGAGTGTTAGGATTAAAGGCTTGTGCCATCATGCCTAGCTGAAGAATTTTTTTTGTTGTTGTTGTTGTTTTAATTTTTCATTATCTTTATTAATTTTATATATCAAATATAATTTTAAGCCCCCAAATTAACAAGCTACATATGTTCTTTGCCTAGCTGAAGAATTTTGTTGTTGTTGTTGTTTTAATTTTTCATTATCTTTATTAATTTTATATATCAAATATAATTTTAAGCCCCCAAATTAACAAGCTACATATGTTCTGCCTGTCTTTGCACAGCTCTGCCTCATGCGGGGTGAAGCTCTTCTCCATACTGTCTTCCAGGCAGGACTTTGGCTTCCTTCCTGCCTATGTGGCTGATGGCTGACCATTTCTGTCATCGGCTGCAGTCCTTGGTGACTTTCCATCCTCCTGCTATGCCAGGTCTTCTGGCCTCCCAAATTACATTGCTGAAGAATACTTTCAAACAAATTTGTGGTCGTCTAAACTAATGTTGTTAGGAATTTGAATGAAATTCTACTTAATCTGCATACCAATCCGGAGGAAAGCTAGACTCTTGCTATGCTCAAAGTTTTAGCCTGAAACAGGATATGTCATTTTAAGTCATTTCTTTTATCAGCACGCTAAAGAAGGTTTTCTGCATATGGATGCTCTGTGTGTCTCAGTAGGTATATAGTGAGTTTTTGTTGTTTTACATGTATTTGTTATGTTTTGAATTCCTGTTTCTTCGTCTTTCTTATTAACAGGCTAAAATACTATTGATTAGTGTGCTGTTCTTGTATCTTAAAACTTTATGTCTTAGGGTTTTTATTGCTATAAAGAGACCCCAGGGCCAAGGCAACTCTTAGAAAGAATAACATTTAATTGGAGCTCGTTTACAAGGTTCTGAGGTTCAGTCCATTATCATCATGGTGAGAAGAATGGCTGCATCCAGGCAGGTATGGCACTGAAGGAGCTGAGCGTGCTACGTCTTCACACAAAGGAAGCCAGGAGCAGATTGTCTCCAGGCAGCTAGGGGGAGGGTCTCAAAGCCCACCTCCACAGTGACACACTTCCTCCACCAAGGCCACACCTCCTAAGAGTGCCATTCCCTAGGCCAAGCATATTCAAACCACCACACTTTATGAAACTATTACCTCTGGAAGGTTTTGTTTGTGGATTCCTTGGCATTTCTTATCTCAGACTGTATACTCTTTGCTTTTTCTACCTCATTCTACATTGATCCACATTCCCATCTCAGTTTTTTGTTTCTTTTTACTCAGTTTTTGACTCATGAAAATTTGGTAGTGGTGCGTGCTCTTCATGTGTTTGAAATGTTCCTGTTATTTTTCTGCTACTAATTTTTAGTTTGGATACATGATGACCAAATGTTGCCCTTTGTATGTTTTTATTTCATTGTTATTCTTGTTCTGTGGCTCAGCATAAGACATATATTGGTAACTTTTCTATGTGTGAAAGAGAGTGTGTATGTGCATGCTCATGCATGTGTGCATGTTGTATAACTGTACACGCACCTTTGTACACATGCACATGGAGAGCAGAATTCAATCATGGTGTCATTCCTCACAAAGTTATCTCCCTTGGTTTTTGGGAATCACCAATTAGGCAAGACTGGTTAGCCAGTAAGCCCCCAGGATCCACCTGTCTCTCCCTCTCCAGGGCTGAGACTACAAGCACTCATACCCACACCTGGCATTTTTTATGGTCCTGGGGGGTGGGGGCGGTGAAGTCATATCCTTGTGTTTGTTCAGTAAGCACCTTATTGACTTGGCTACACTTTAAAAAAAAAAATTTCCCCTCTAGGGATGGAGAGATGGTTCAGCAATTAAGACTATACAGTGAAGTTACAGAGGACGTGTGTCTGATTCCCATCACTCACATCAACAAGGAGCTTACAACCTTCTGAAAAAATCTTGCTGCAGGAGGATCCCAAGGCCTTTGGTTTCCACCAACACCTACCCTCACATGCATACACCCACACAGAGAAGCCTATAATTTAAAACAAGATAGAGTAAATTTTAAAGTAAATTTTGTAAGATTAGAGTGTTTATGAACATCAATCAGTTAGATCTATTGTTGACTGCTCATATTGTTCAGACCCTCTATAGCCTTCATAAGCAGTTAATTTGGGTTTTAGTTTAGTTTTTCTTTTTTTTTTTTCTTTTTTTTTTATTGGATATTTTATTTACATTTCAGATGCCATCCCCTTTCCCCATTTTCCCTCCCTAGAAAACCCCTATCCCATGTCCCCTTTTCCTTTTTGCTTTTATACATTTTTTAAAAAATGTTAATCAAAGGCTTTATAAGTTTGGTAATGCTCGATCAGAAATGTAACCCAATACACAACCTAGATATATCAACTATCTTTGACTGGTGGAGACACATAAACATCTGCCTCAATGTCCCCCCCTCTCTTTCTCCCTCTTTCTTTCTCTCATCACCTAGCTTCTCCTCTCCTTGCTCCTTCTCTTCCTCTCAGTACTCCTCCCACCTTAGCTCCTCCTACATATCACCCTTCCTGTTAAAAATAAAACTTTTCTCTCAAAATACAATTAGAGCATAATTATGCCTATTTGTACCAGTGAGGTACAAGATAGTCCTAATACCCAGTCCATCATTTTGTTGACTAACCAGAACCTCTGTCATCTCTCCTAACGAAAACACTTAGTTCTGAACCTGGCTTTTATCTTGGCGTTAGAATGAATGTCAGCTGAAAACCATCCACTCAGATCTTTTCTCCCAAAGTAAATAGCCAGGATTGGCTATGAGACTATAAGTTTTCAAGCCCGTCAGAAATCCAGAATGACTGAGTTAACTGAAATTATGGGAAGCACTAAGCATAGCTGCTAAAACTTAGCCAATTTATAGAGACCGCTGAACACCTGGACAGTCCCTATACTACAGAACATTGGAGCATCAAATCTTCAGCCTTCTGGCCCAGGATCATCTGACAGACCTTAGTGATGCAGAATTATTAAAGGCTGATTACTCTGTCTAGGCAGATATAATCAGTCGACTATTCTGCAAGTGTGTCCTTTTCTGGACAGTAATTTGTCTGTAGATGGAAAGAGGCAATTCTTGCCTAGTGGCTGTCTCCCCACAACTGGAGTAACTCCAAAGATGCTCAATTTCTTCTTAGAATCCAAGACAGAAAGCTGTCAGGAGCAGACAGGTCTCTAATCAAAATGAACATTAATATAGAGATATTTGTAATGTCAATTCTGTGGACTTCTGACATTTTGAAAACCAACTATCCATGTAAGGTAATCTGGACTGTTGTCTGTTAACTCCTCTTAGCTATTTCTCAATAAAATATAGAAAACACCCTAACAATAAACTCAAAGCCATGAATTTGCTATAGACCCTCAACTCACAAGCTAACCATCTCAAATCAGTTTAAAAAAGTTAAAGAAGGACTGGGTCTAAGCCTTGTATTCCTAAATGTGTTATACAGGCACAATGCCCATGAGAGTATCAATATTCATCTCACTTTTATATCAATAAGAAGCTCATACCAATGAAAACCTTACATTTGAAATCAAAGTAAATTTTGTACCATTTAAGAAATTATAACTTCATCTTGATAATAATTATACAGACTTCTACCAATAGGTTATGGCTATGCAGTAAGTCCTAGCTAATCCTCCCTGTTCCAACAAAAACCACTACTTTTCCCTAGAAAGATAGCCCAAAATTAACCACCTTAGTCCCCAAGCCCAGGGAATAGGGGGGCTGACTCTTCTTTAACTTCTTCAAGCTGATTACGGGCATTGAGATATTAGAAGAGGGTTGGGGGGAAGAGTAAATTGATAAGCCTCTGATGCTGTGTCTTCACTGCATCCAGCTGGAATTCCAGGACATCAGAGGTTTGAGCAGGTCTGCTCAGCTTGCTTGATGAGTAGATACACCAAGGCTGTGTATTCTGCAATATACAGTTCTCAAAACAAGTTTTAGTATCAAGATAATTTTTTAGAGGGTTGACATTTTATTAAAGATGTTGGTTCTAACAACTTTTCTTTTTTTTTTTTTCCTTTTTTTATTGGATATAATATTCACACTCACATGCTCACAGCTAACCACTGATGTGATCAAGGGTTTCCCAATGGAGAAGTTAGAGAGAAGACTGAAGGAGCAGAAAGGGTTTGTAACCCCATGAGGAAAGCAACAATACCAACCAACCAGAGCCCCCCAGGGTCTAAACCACCAGCCTGGGAGCACATAGGGAGGGACCCATGACTCCAGCAGTATATGTAGGGGAGGATGACCTTGTTGGGCATAAGTGGGAAAGGAGATTCTCGGTTCCATGAAAAACAAACACGGGGGGGGGGGGGGAATGCGAGGGTGGGTAGGGGGTAGTGGGGGAGGGGGATAGGTGGGGGCACAGCCTCATAGAAGCATGAGGAGGGGGGATGGGATAGGGGGTTCCTGGGTGGTGGGGGGAATGGAGTGAGGGGATAAAGTTTGGAATGTGAATAGTTTAGTTTTTCTTGGAATTTTGGAAACTGCGTCTCACACTGTACCTCGTGCTGGTCTAGAACTCACCATGTTATTCCAAGAAGCTTCAAGCTTGTTGCCTTGTACTTTTGGCAACCTCCTTCCTCAGCCTCCTGAGTACTGGGATTACAGCTATAAGCAACTTCCGTGTTCATCCCTATCTATCAATTCTCCAGGCTTTTATTTTTCCTTTACATACATCATTCGCACTCTGAACAGTTGAGCTTCCTTTGTCTGGAAAATGTTGCAAGATCTCTGATATTAGAAACCCGGAAATGCTAAAAGGCACTAGATAGACTGTAAACAAAAATCATGTCTTTATCTGTGCTTCTCGGGTTTTCTCGGCTTAACACACGTTAGAGTTACCTGGGAGGAGAGAACCTCAATTTGGGAATTACTGACCTCAAATTGGCCTGTGTTCATGTCTTTTAGCATTTTCTTAATTAGTGATGGATGTGACAGGACCTATCCCATTGTGGGCTATGCCACCCCTGGGCATGCGGGCCTAGGCTGTATAAAAAAAGGAAGCTAAATAGGCAATGGGAAACAAGCCAGTAAGCAGTGTTCCTGTGTGGTCTCTGCTTCAGTTCCTGCCTTAAACTCCTGTCCTGGCTTCCTAGACAATGGACTACATCGTAGATGGTATAAGCCAGATAGACCTTTTACCTCCAGGCTGCTTCTGGTCAGTGTTTTATCAGCAGCAAACTAAGACATTCTACCTCTAAGGCATGAATCATGTATGTAGTAAAGGTGAGAAAAATATTAGATTTCTGAGTTCGAGGCCAGCCTGGTCTACAGAGTGAGTTCCAGGACAGCCAGGACTACACAGAGAAACCTGACTCAGAAAAGAAGAAGAAGAAGAAGAAGAAGAAGAAGAAGAAGAAGAAGAAGAAGAAGAAGAAGAAGAAGAAGAGGAGGAGGAGGAGGAGGAGGAGGAGGAGGAGGAGGAGGAGGAGGAGGAGGAGGAGGAGGAGGAGGAGGAGGAGGAGGAGGAGGATTTTTTCTTTGTCTTCTCAAGATAACAACATCCTCTTTCAACAAAAGATCCTCCTGAAAGTACCAGATAAATTTTCCATTTTTCTGTTCTTTCTTTCAATAAATAGCATAAGGTTCCTGTTGTATGCCATACACTGTCCTGTGTGCTAAAAACACAGGAAGAGCAAAGCCCATAATACTCGAATTTCAACTGCATGCCTGTATCTCCAACCATAGAAAGCACACAAGCTCACTACATTAGGACACTGGTTTCTCCTGTGTCTGCTTTTACATAACGAAAAACCATATTCACCGACCAGAGAATTCTGTGAAATTCCAAAACACCTCCAGTATCTATCAGGCTGGTTGTCCCCCATCAAAAGAACAGGGATGATATAGTCTTTAAGCCCTTGGACCCTGTGCTGAAATCACTAGTTTAATCACATTCACACTTGCAAAAAACGAAACCAAGAACAAACTTCAGGATGCATCTAGACACAGAGGGAAAAGACTTGATCAGAAAGGTATAGTATCTACCTTCTCTGGACAGCCAAGGGAAACTGAGAGGGAGTCACACTTAAAAACCCAACAACCACAATAGACAAATAATATAATAGGCCCTGTTTCAAGTCACTAAAGTGTGGTGATGTGCAGCTTGTAAATTAAACTAGAGCAATCGCTTTATTCAGTAATTCTTCATACCCAGATGTCTGTCAACAAATGGTCCCCATCTTGCCTAAAGACTACTTTACAGGGCGAAAATGAATGGTTGAGATTTATTAGAGAATGGAAGTGTCATCAGATTACCATTTATAGAACTGATTCATCATCCTCTGTTCACCACACTGTGGACTTTCCATATTTATATCATGTGGCTCATAGAATTTGCTGACAAGAATGTATGAACCATCAGGTAAAATTTAGTATATGGAGACTATACTTGGATTGTTTTTGTATTATGGCCCACATTGGAACTGGCCCTGTGACAAATATGAAATACCAGAGTTCTGATGAGCAACTGCAACTGTCTGTCCATTCCTTCCAGACCCAGGAGCGCAGTGGAAAGAAAGATCAACACCTATGGTTTTCCCTAAAGGCAGCAGCTGCAGCTGCTCAAGTGCCTGTGGAATGTGAAGGGACATCCCCCTCCTGGCTGGCACAGTCATCTGGGATACAGGTCACAGACACTATACCATTTCTGCTGTCCACCTTAGTTCAGCTCCAATATGTCAGCAGGCTGTCAGAGGATTAAAAACTTGAAAGACAGGAATGGTTGGCCCAATCCTCAAGGCAGCTCAGCCATTTCTGATGAACCTAGGAGGAAAGAAACCTTAGTGCAGCGATATGTGTGTGTCTGAGTGTGTGTGTGTGTGTGTGTGTGTGTCTGTGTGTGTGTCTGTGTATCTGTGTGTCTGTGTGTGTGGTCTGTGTGTCTGTGTCTGTGTATGTATCTGTGTCTGTGTGTCTGTCTGTGTGTCTGTGTATCTGTGTGTATGTGGTCTGTGTATCTGTGTATGTGTGTCTGTGTTTGTATCTGTGTATCTGTGTGTGTGTTTGTGTATGTGTCTGTGTATCTGTGTGTGTGTTTGTGTGTGTGTCTGTGTATCTGTGTGTGTGTGTTTGTGTGTGTGTCTGTGTGTCTATGTGTCTGTGTGTGTGTGGTCTGTGTGTCTGTGCATCTGTGTGTGTCTGTGTCTGTGTATCTGTGTGTGGTCTGTGTGTCTGTGTATCTGTGTCTGTGTGTATTTATCTGTGTCTGTGTATCTGTGTATCTGTGTGTGTGTGTGTGTGTGTGTCTGTGTGTGGTCTGTGTGTCTGTGTATCTGTGTCTGTGTGTATTTATCTGTGTCTGTGTATCTGTGTATCTGTGTGTGTGTGTGTGTCTGTGTGTCTGTGTGTCTGTGTGTGGTGTGTCTGTGTGTGTATCTGTGTCTGTGTGTGTGGTCTGTGTGTCTGTGCATCTGTGTGTGTCTGTGTCTGTGAATCTGTGTGTGGTGTGTCTGTGTGTGTATCTGTGTCTGTGTATCTGTGTGTGTGTGTGTCTGTGTATCTGTGTGTGTACATGTGTGTGTGTGTTGGAGGTGTACATAGAAGATGTTCCTATTGGCTCTCTGAGAAGGTTAGAAGTTTAAGAAAGCATAAGCAGAGTATATTTTTCTTTTTCAAGGACCTTGTGTTTTTTCTATACAGGATTTCCTGGACACATCATGGGAGACTGAGTAAATACTACCCCCCATTTTGACTTAGTGGCAAGCAACATTTCCTGTAAGGCTCTTCCAAAGAAGGAGAGGCGGGAGTGGGGCAGTGGAGACCATACACAACACAAGATAGAAAAGAAAGAATTGTCAGGAACATTTTCAAGAAATGTGAACACGTCTCTCCAATGTGCTCTTAGCCGGGCTGTTTCTGTTTGCTTCATATTGCTTCTTACACGTGTACATCTAGATTAATGCTCAGATAGATTCCACTGCTCAACGTGCTCGGGCCTCGCTGAGCTCCACACTGATTTGCTCTTAAAAACTCTGTGTTTCTCTTCCTTTCCCTTCCCTTCTAAAAGTACCATCCTCGTCCTGTGTATTATTTTGTTGCAGACACAGCTGTCTAATTTAAGAAGGGAAATGTGCCATTTTTTTCATACACTAGAACAGAGCAACACATGGAACTTCACTGCCCGTTGGCCTTCCGGTTTTCACTTGCCTTGGTTTCTCTAATGATCTTTTAGCACATCCATGTCGCACTACTCCGATCTGAGGAGAAGTCTGATAAGGATCCCACGCCAAGCCTTGTTGCCACTTCTCTCCACAAGAAATTCCTTATTATGTGCAGTGGTTGATGACTTCCTTGGGCAAGCACTTATGCTCCCTCGCTCCCCCGCCCCTCTCTTAATTTCCTCCCTATCTCCTCCCTGGCTCCCCTTTCCTCCATCCTGGTCATATTGAAAACCCATCTCTTAAAGTCTATCAAGTTAGCATTCACCTGCATGTGCACCGAAGTGCCATTTACTCTTCTGTCTTGGCCTGATAAAAATAGTAACCAAAGATGTAGGTGGGGGCTAGATATTAACTGTTTATACCATGTTTTCTATAGAGAAAAAAAATTACAACTGCTACAATAGATGATATTGTTATAGACTAAATATTTTGCAGACTCTTTATATAGTATGTCATCTTTCTGGATGTTTCATTAAATTCAGGCAGTGCTCCTGTGCATAACAGAAAGAGAAAGAAGGTATTGTTACCTCCTGGGAAAGAAAGAAAAGGTTTTTATCAGAGTGTAGCTAGTTGACCACTCTCCGGTGGACGAATACATGTCCAAGAATATTTAGGCAGCACAAATTTTCCTTGAAGGATGAAAGAAAGAGAAGTGGGGGTGGGGTAGAAAGGACGAGAGAGGTAGTTGGGTGGTGGGTAAGGAAAAAGAATAAATTAGGGAAAAGATGGGGGATACATATGATCAAAACACAGTGTCTAGGAAACCCTCCAAGAACAAATAAGACATTTGAAAAGAAAACTACTCTGTACCGCATATATCTCTTAAAGATTTATAATACACCACGAAGTGTTAACAAACAATAGTAGATTTTAAAGAATTACAACATGTCATCAACGGGGAAGGGAGAGATGGCTAAGGCACTTGCGACCAAGCCTGGAGGCCCCAGTTGGATTCCTGTAACTTATGTAACTGGAAGAAGAAATCTAACCCCCTCAGTTTGTTCTCTGACCATGTACCATGGCATGCACATAAATAAATAAAAATTTGCAAATTGAAAAAGCAAAAAAAAAAATAAGTGTTATAGTACAGAGAAAAGACAATAAGTTCAGGGCATTTACAAGAAAATAGACATGGAGAGCAAGAGGAGAATGAGTCAAACTCAAAAAAGGCAAATGCTACATGTTTTCACTCAGAGGCAAAGGCTGAGGCTGAGACAACCAGCTCATGATGTGCTTCCGTCATGTTAGACAAAACAGAGATTATGTTGTGACCAGGGACATTTACATAATTCTTTCTATTTGTTTTGGCCCGGGCTAAACTTAGATATTATATTATATAGTCTTAGAGAAATTAGGCTCTTGAGAAAAAAATCTGGTAGATTCATAAAGAAACTAATATGTAAGACCTGGTTATTACTGAAGAGAAAATTTACTCTAACTTAATCAGTACACCTGAGGAATGCTCAGAGCAGAATTAAAATAACCAACCTGGATGAGCCCAGTATCCCTTGTTTAGCATCTGCTCCTTCCCACTATATCCAAAGACATCCATCCTCTTATCCTGGGCAAGATTTTAGCTGTGTATAATGGAAGTGAGAGGAAATTTTTTCTTTTCTTTTTTTAAACTAGATTCATCACAGAGACTAGACAAGAAAAAAAAAAAAAAAATATGCCTAAAAAAGACCAAGCCTAGCCGGGCAGTGGTGGCGCACGCCTTTAATCCCAGCACTTGGGAGGCAGAGGCAAGCGGATTTCTGAGTTCGAGGGCAACCTGGTCTACAGAGTGAGTTTCAGGGCTGCCAGGGCTACACAGAGAAACCCTGTCTTGCGGGGTGGCGGGGGGTGGGGGGTAGGGTGGGGGGGGGTGGGGGGGGAGGAAAACCAAGCCCCTGTCAGTGTCCTGATGAGTTTAGTTCTTACTGACTGTACACACGACTTGAGTCTCCTAGTGCCTGACTTACAGAGCTATATCCTTTTGCTGTTATCCCATGAGCCTTTGTGCGTATCTTCTCTCAATGTGCCAGGATTCTAGAATTTTCTATCTGTTCATCAACTAAAGGCCAGGTATTTCTGCCTTTGCTGTCTGTTTGCTTTCTGGTCTTATCTCAAGGGTTTTTTTCTCTCTGGGATTCACGGTGCTGTCCCTTTATCCTGAGGTTTCCTGTTTAGTTATCGTCCAGCGCTTCCCAGCTGGGTCCATGCCATGCTTTTGCTTTTGGGTCTGTCCTTCCTCAGGCTGCTGAAAGCCTCCCTCTGACAAGGATTCTGGTTATTTTCTTCCTTCCTCGGAAAGCCCTTTCATTTCCTTTCTTTAGCTCCATTTATTGTGACTGATTTACCCAGTGACCCTTAAATCCGTCAGCCCCCACGTTTCTTCCTGTTTTCAGATAATGGCACCTCTGACTACCCAGTCTGTAAAAACAGATAACACTGTGGTCTCTTCTCCCTCCCAAGCTGTCTTCAGCCTCAGCAACCAGACAACCCAATGGCTCTGAGTCTGCACAATCAGCTACCCTTTCTCCTCGGTCTCCTTGAAGCTCGTTTTCCTTACGTTTACCGGAATGCCGCTTTGCAGCTCCTTCCTTTGCTTTCCTTTGGGCGTCTGTCCATTCCTCCCAATGCAGATACCTAAAGCAGAGTTTCTTCATCTTTCACTAACTCTTCTCTTACCTTCCTGTGGCAGAAGTCTTCATTTTTAAATCCAGTTTTTTAAAAAATGGATTACCACGCTAGGTTCTTGTCTGCAAGCGTAACAGAGTATCAATAGTGTCAGGGATTGACGCTTGCCCATGGGATGGGTCTCAAGTTGAGCCACTTATGGCTGGCCATTCCCTCAGTTCTCTGTTCCCTGTGCATGCATTTCTTGTAAACAGGATAAATTTGGGGTTGAAAGTTTTGTGGGTGATCCGGCCTCAGTAGGAGAGGATGCACATAGTCTCAAAGAGACTTGAAGTGCTAGAGCAGGGGGATACCCAGATGGTCCCCACTCTCTCAGAGGAGGAGAGGTGAGCATGAGAAAAGGATTGTGGGAGGAGGTGACCAGGAAGGGGGCAGTGAGTGGGACGTAACATGAATAAGTAAAAAATTAAATAAATTTTTAAAAATGATTACCATTCATTCTTACCCAGCTCTCTTTCTCACTATGTAATACGTTCTGTTCTCTGTTATTTGAACTTTTGTTCGGGAGCCCATCCTCCAAGGCCATCTGCAAACTGCACCTGTCTTCCTAACATGTCTCCCATGCTCCTCCACAGGAGAGAACTCTCTGTGAGAGCTTCACAATACTCCATACAGCAAAGTATCCTGGGAACACTACCAGTGATCCAGTACTGAGTGGCCTGCACCAGAGCCGACTGATAAGACCTCTATGATTTCTATGATAATGAGTGTTCTGTGATCAACACTACAACAGCTACTACCCATGGGTGACTGTTGAGCACCTGACATGTGGCTGGTGCGTATGACAAAAATACCCATGTGTCCAACAACTAAGACATTAAACAACACAGTTTAAGTGTAGGCCCTACAATGTTGAATGATAGTATGAGTGTTTTACCCATTGAACATAATACAGCCTTTTCATGATATGGAGAAAAAAGGGATGCCAAAATAAAAACAGACCTCCCCCAAAAAATTAAAAAGTATTTTGATTTAATATAAATATTGTGAGGATATCTTGCCAACTTAAAAATTACTTCATTAAAAACTCAAGAAGACTATGTTATGCTCCTAAATAAGTTGTTGGC